>NC_057774.1:11245223-11514927 GCF_014825855.1 Bombus pyrosoma
TTCTGTGATTCGACATGACTCGAGTCGTTCAGCCGGTGCCTATTGTGCTAGTTTGCTAAGTGAGTGGCTGTTTACCGGCCAAGAGTCGACAGAGAAAGAGTAACAATCTTCACGCGGTCAAAGGACTGTTGGCGTAATAGCTTTAGGGCCTAGAGTCTGAAGTCTAGACTTAATGTGGCACAGGTATGTAAAGAAGAAGGGGAAAAAGTGGTTTTTGCTGGCTCGAAACAGATTGTTGCGCCGAGGGTTGGTCATGTAATACGCGCGTTTCACGAGGGCGTGAGTGCTCGCAGCTATTGTCAACCTCCTTTTGCCTTGGTGATGCTTTTAGCCAGTGTCTACGGTGGAATTAGCCACTTGAAGTTTAATTGCCGTGGCGTGGACGAACATTTGCGTTCGGACGACTTTAATCTCCGCGAATTAAAACTGAAGTTTAACTTTGGTACATTCCATGCTCGACACATCTGCACCGTGATTACACGAGATTGAGTCGATGTTGTAAGACGAGTGGTTAACAATTCATAAGTTTTCGGTGTGTAGGAAGTTTTACGACGAGGTACATGATAGAGAGTTGATAGGGGATAGCGAGAGGAATTGTGGTTTGTTTTGTAAATAGTGCGTGAATGCTTATGCAAATTTATATTTTTCTGAATCTTCTGAATTTCTCGTCTCGCAATGGGTAAATTCATGCCGGTAAAACTCTTTGTGAAAAAGTGCTTATTTTGCTGATACGGAGGTTATGCTATTATATTTCATTTTGGTATTCAAATTTTGATACGTACGTTCTTCTAACTTCAACGAGCACTCGAAACTTTCATTTTAAATCTTTAAATTTTCATTATTAAAAAAGGTTATTGTATATATGTTTATAGAATCAGTATATTCCTTCCATCATCTCCTATCCACTTCTGTTTAATTAGCCCATATTAGTTAAGCTATTAATCGAACGTACGCGCCTACGATAACCTGTACCTACGTTATAACATAGTTTTAAAATACCGTACCGTACCGGTGTCGATACTGAAAACCACTTTTAGAAGCGCTAACCACTTTAGAAGTACTGAATAATGATAAAAATTAAACGAACAATAACTGCAAATAAAAATAGACGCTAATAATCAAACCCATTGAAAGAATTCAAATTCTACACGTACGGTGCAAGGTTTGCAGAATTAAAATTTCCGTTTGGTACGTTGGAAATTTTCTTTCATTTCCCATAATTGTCGCTTCTCCGTAAGAATTTATCTCGAAAGACACCTAAAACAGAGATGAGATTTGCCTCACAAACGGCAACTCTTTCGTCGGCTTCTCGATCACCGCGATCGTCGTACGACGTTAACTTTCCCGCGCAGTTGGTGCGCCACCTGGGTTTGACGGAATTCGTTCTTATTTCAACAAAGTTTTTTCTCGTTAGATGCGTCCACGGCATCATCGCAGACCAACCAGAGTCGACCAACTTGCAAATTACTTGAACGCGAGCCGTATCGAGCCGCGATCTCCGACGACCAGGACGAGAGCTTCCTGATCGTAATCTTTTAATTACGTCGAAAGAAAGAAAAAGAGGGGTCGAAGAAAGAAAGCAACAAGGAAAGAAACGGAACTTTAATCCACCGGCGAGGAAACAGCTCCAAGCTCTTTGTAGAAAGACACCGATATCATATTCTCCGTCTCTTTTTCTCGATGGAAACCGTGACTGCGTCCTGAAGACGGGTCGCTATCGTCGTCGACTATCTAAAATAGCGACGATCAAAGTGTAGAACGGAGAAAAGTGCGCGCGAGGCTAATCCAATTAATTCGGACGCTCGCGAGCCTCAACGCGGAAGGCAATGGTTGGGCAACAAAGCGGAAGATCGTTATTTCCATGCAAGTTCCAGTCGTTTGGCCGACGAGCTTGGCAGAACCAGCGTGTATCGGTTGTTGTGTTCAACTTGCACGAGACATTTTGTTCGACTTGTTCGAAAGTTACTCGCTTAGGTAAAAACTGCTCGTTGTAATAAATAGACTGGCGCACGAATGTTTTGGTGTTTCGCGTGTAAGTTGGTTAGTTTCGGGTGACTAATCGTGGCACGTGTAACTTGGAGAATTTTAGTTCGTTAAGGGCCCCGAATGGTTTAACTTGGTTTAAGGTGTGAAACGTTGCGCTCGGGTTCCCGGTCAATGACTCTTTGAGGTTGATTTATTTGACAGTGGAACGGTGTTGTTCGTTTTTTCGTCGCTTCGTTTGTTAGGTTTCGCAGATGCAGCAGGAAATTGTATATATACCTTGAGATAGTTTTCTGTGCTTTCTGTTTTTACTATATGGTTTAAGCGAAAGTTTAAAGCGTTATTCAAAGGATTTTTAGGGCGTATTATCGGATATGATCATATTTACTCGAATTAGAATTTTCTCTTTAAATGTCGTCTTTATAACCTAATGCGCGAAAGAAATCGCGTCCTTGAAATTGTAAAATTATATGATGATGATGTAGAGCGTACATTTTTTCGTTAGCTTTAATTGTACGTGACAGTGACTGGCAAGAGAAGGAAATTATATAATCGTTCATATAATTCGTATGTAATATTTCCCAGGGGAAATTTCTGAAAATATTCTGCTAGAAATATTATAAAAGAATCCAACAAAATTTCCTGCAGAATGATTATTCACGTATAACAATTCTTTGATAATTCATATTTTATGCATACTTTGTACAAAATATGCTGCAATCGTGAAATCTTCGTTTCATCTTTTCCCGCAGATAGGACTTTGTTAATGGAAACCTTTTAATAGAAAATTCTCCCATGAATCTTAATTACACCTCTTCACGTATATAAAATTTTCATCATAAGACAATTTCCAATTTAAAACGCTCAAATTACCACGATTAACAATTATAAAAAGTGAATTTTTTTAAAATTCTCCGATAGAACAAACAATGATTATAATAATTACGCCTTTTACACCAATTTACGTCCAACACACAGCCTGCAACTGCAAAACCTCTACTTGCTTTATCACTTTCTCACTATCAGAAGTCTAACTCCGCTTTCGTCGCGACTGCTCGCCGTCCTTGAGAGGCTAGAATCAACGAACCGTGTTTTCAAGCACGACTTTCCTTGGTCGAGTTTCACAGCCCCCGACTGGTAACTCTAGTCGGCCGGCAATGACTTATGTGTCCGACTGGATCCGATTGTGGTCAATGTTGGAGGACCGCGGAAAACCGTAGAAGACCGTGGTTCAGCCAGCCGAAAAATTTTACGATATGGAATTGATATTCGACTTTGGAGAATTGTACTGGAAACGAGTGGTAACTGAACCGCGAGGTTCGCGAGCTGCGTTTTATAGCAGTAACGGCTCGTGGTAACCGCGTTCAATCGTCCATTAATATCGGCGCACGTGAAACGCGAGTTACGATTATTAACGCGATAAAAATTTCCCCTAGTTTCGGGAACCGGGATGGACTTTACGAGGTAAGTTTCGTGCCGGACAGCGATTTCGCGCAGAAGGCGTGCACACTTCCTTCCAGCGTGAAATCAAAGTGACGTATGACTGTAAAACGTCCGCGAGGGTGAATGGCTCACCCGTCGTCGGTAGATGGGTTAGAGAATCGTCGGGTCGATTGGTTGGCCAAGCTTCCGGTGGTACGAGCGGATTATGGTATCGTTGGTAATTTGAACGCGTTTTGCACGGTAAATAGAGAACGCCGACATAAACCGCGGGAAGCTTTTGTGCAAATGTGCGCAGGGAAGATCGAAGTATTTAACGTGTCGATGGACTTTCTTCGCCGGGTCGCGTTTGATGCGTTTGAACTTATAGAGCGTTTCACCCACCGTGTTGTTCCAGCTGGAAGGTTAATTGAAACGGTAACGAATCATCGTGCACGATCGCGGTGAAATTATATTGACGACTACATGTTTATACAATTAACTAGGCCTGCTGCAGCCGAACCGTGGCCTGCCGGAATGTGATCCACGTACTGTGTTTGACCATGCGGTTATTTCGTTTGCACGGACATTTGCTTCTATAATTAACGATATTAATTTTTCCTCACGAAATTATATGCTTCCTTATGACTACGAACTAAATGAAAATTCCACAAAAATTGTACGTAATTAGCTTTTTGAGCCGTACGAGTTCATATACGTGAAGCAAAATTCATTCTTTTGGTTTATGAATGTAGATATAAATTTACTCGTTTGAAAAAATTCTATTACTGGCTCACACGACCGTGTATGTATGTTTAACGAACTCTTTATTTATCGAATAAAAGAGTGTGAGGTAGCTGAATATTTTTTACAAATCGAGATATTGAATGTCTTCTTATAACGTAATGGACGTACGTCCCAATTAGCGCCTACATCAATAATAAAAGTTGAATCGTGTTCTCGTTTTTATGTAAGATCGCAAAGATTGAAGGACGCGAACAATAGCCGAGGTGGTCGAACAATTAGAGCTGGTTATTTTTCAATTATCTGCACAAAATCTTTATGAAGATTAAGAATGCAACTGTCAAGCAAAAAAAAAAAAAAAAAAAGAAATGATACATTTCACATTTTCTGTTTCTACAATTAATCAGAACATACTGGTTCGATAGAATTCACATTGATTTTTGTCGAGGTAAAAACACTTGTTTTTTCATTTATCATTTTATATGATTGTATTCATTTGCTGCATAAAGATCGATAGTCCTAATATCAGCTACTTCGTTAATATGCACACGTGATATGAGAGACTACTTATAGAACAAATAAAATCTAAAGGCTCAACATTTTCCTTTCGACCTGATCGCGTGAATTTCCAAGAATATTATGCAGAAACAAGCAACCTGATCAAAGTGACCGATGTAGACATAAACGATAAAGCTTCAAGCTCCTTCACACGAAATTAGCATTTTCAAAATACCACTTGGTTCTAACCGAGCAGGTGCTTATCGCAGCGCGCGATCTTGCGGAAAAATGCATGCGGAGCGTGGGTTGGTTAACGAAATTGAATAACGCAAAACCTGATAAACGAGTCTAATTTAATTGGACGGAGTAATTTAGCAATCCCGTGAATGATTAATTTAGCCAACGATTTCATTCGGCTACGGTGATCGCGCGCTATAAAGTGTAAAATATGTAGGACGTGTTTAATTACAATTATCGACGGGGATAGATGGAAACGAATATTCGCGCTCTCGCGTTGCATATTTCATCGCGGTGGCGCGGTTCGACTCTTCGCTGTGTCCTATGTCCCGTTTACAGAATGGATATTTCTTTCTTGGCCGGAATCAAAATACAAAAGCTGAAAGGCGGAATCGGTCCACGGTGACAATACCGATATGAAAGTTTTTACGCGGTTCAGAAATATTCCGGCAGTCTTCCCCGGCCATCCTTCTACAATACCAATGAGAACGGAATATAAATCTGCGAAAAATTTCAATGTATGAATAGTAAAACGTGATATGATACGCGTCACGACGAACCACTAAACGATTCGCTGATATAACGCGAATTTTTCGGGCTTAGAATTCTGTCGGCGGTGACGTTAACAATTTTTCTCCGATTTTATAGTTTAATTCCTTGCTGTTACAGACGGTTAACTTACTCGTTTTATGGCGTTCCGTTGTGTATAGAAATAGAGGAGAGAGAAACGAGCGCGCGATATCGGAAAGATATTAAAGTTTCGATCAATAGTTTTCGGCATGAAGGATTTTAGTTCGGCTTTATGTTAGAAGGAGATTTAACGGCTTGATAAAAGTAAGTTTGCGAAAATTTGTTCGGATATTTTGGAATAGCTATCAAACACGAACGCGACAGTAATTTTTTAACATCAACTTTAAGTAGCTTGATTTGTTCCACGCCGTTTGTTATTACTTGTTTGATTCAACTTTTTATTATGCCTCCACTAAGTTCTTTGAACATAGAATTACAAATTTATTCGACAGAATTCATTTATTCACGGCAGATTTTGTTATATGAAAAAATAGTTTGCGTCCAGAATATCAGTGTGAGTGTGTGACAAGCTTAGAAGTTAGTACAAGTTACGTACTATATTAAAATTCTGTTGCGTTCAAATTTGCAGTTGAATTCGCAGATTGCGCGCAAAAGTCCGTAGCACAACTTCCCCGTGATTAAAATCATTCGCATCCAGATAATGTAGAATAGAATTCAATAAAAATATCTGTCGTAACGATTTTAATATAAATTTTTTCAAAAATATAGTGATGTACGGCTTTTTATTATATGTACCGTATAAGACCAGTCAGGAAAATTTTCTAATCTCCATGTGCAGTACAAGGAAATAAACGTAACTGTGTCAAGTCACTGGTGACCTTAATAGTCAGTGCGACTATAAACCATAAAGAAAAAAAGAAAGAAAAGAAGAAGTAGATATATATCGAAATCATCATTTTTCATTCAACATCTCAACTAATTTCATTTCAACTTCTTGATCAGAAAATTATCTAAGCCGAAACGACCGTTTTCGAACGAAAACAACGAAAGTGATTAGCAGGAAGAAAAGAAAACGAGAAAATATCGAGAAATATTCGCAGTGCCGTCAGAAAGGAAAAACTAAGAAACAGAATTTCATTAAAGAATCTGACTGACGAGTTAAGAAATCCCCGTGAAAAGGCACGCAGCGCCAGCTCCTAATGGACAGTGCAGGCAACGTCGCGTCGCGTGGTGAAAATGCGACCGATTTTCCGTCTAGCATAACCGCGTGCGTCGCTTCACAGAGATCATAGAAGCGCGGACGCGTGAGTCGATCAGTTTGCCGTTTGTAGCGAATGGGTCGTACGGTTCACGGCAACGCGTACTTTCGTAATTAAACGTCGACATCAATCGGCAGTAACGAGCAGTGGCCAGAAACGAATTTGCACTCGGTCAGAGGAAAATAAAAAAGAGAAGGAAAGGGCAGACGCATACGCAAAAATAGGGACGCCCCCGCGAGAGAGGCCGCGTTCCCACTATTTCAAACAATTCCCAGCCTGTCATGCGGTCTTCGCTGCCTGTCTGTTGACTCCAACCTCGAATTAACCGAGTAATCTTGCTGGAAATTGTTTCAGTGGCATCGATTGCCCGGGGAACATCCGGAACAAACACAGCCCGGGGGAAACGGAGACACGATCGAACCGCCTCGTTTCGCTAAAAATGTGTCCCGCGCCCCGTTAAACTTGTCTAGTTCGAAAGTTTTTCAATCGACGAGAGACTCGTCCCTGCTTCGTCCCGGCACTTCGACTTTGAACGATACGATCGCGCGCCGGACCCCGTCCCCAACAACACTGCGAACGAGTTTTAAGCGCAGTACCAGAAACTACTATCGCCAGCGTCTTCGTGGAAAGACACGGAGGGTTTTAAGTATTCGTGGCGTAGGAAAGATGTAAGTTAAATCATAGAGCCAACGTCCTGATTAACGTCCTACAGCTCGTTCATAGGAAAGATTTATTTATGGACGCACAGAGCATTTTTTCTTAGGGTTTCGTAGAATGAAAGGCTACATCAATTACAGTACGTATAATATTCGCTTACTGCTTCAGTCGTCTAAATAGAATGTCAAACATGAACGATATTAAAAATTGCGAAATAACTACAAAGTCGATCTCGAAATCGTTTTCCTGACAGGATAATAAGAATATCTGAATTAATTATTATTTCAAGTAACGGAAGAACGAAGAACGCAGATAGAAGTCTCCAACGTATAAAGAATTTGTTCGTACCATTCTAGCCAAGGCTTTAACTTTAATTCCTTTGTTCCAACGTCCAAATACCGGACTGCTTCTGACTCGTGCCCAATTTTATAAGTTCGCTATACCGGCGCTGATGCTGTAGAAACATAGGTAACGGAATACACGGAGCGTTACTCTGATCTCGTGCCAAAAAGAGTCCACTGGTTCGCGTTGTACGTCCACGCGCTCCACGTTAACGTCGTTAAACGTTGCTCGTATCTGGCCAGCTACAAAGGCGAACCATACACAAAAGAATCGTAAAAACGCGTTCAACAGAAGGAGTCGTGTCAAAGAATCGAGAAAGAGATATACGTATTCGAAGAATGTCCGCCGATTTTTCATAGAATTTATCCGTGGATTGGTATTTCGCCGCCATCTGCTTGGCTC
Organism: Bombus pyrosoma; assembly: GCF_014825855.1. Lineage (NCBI taxonomy): Eukaryota > Metazoa > Arthropoda > Insecta > Hymenoptera > Apidae > Bombus > Bombus pyrosoma. The sequence continues at coordinate 11,253,296 of NC_057774.1, forward strand.
TATTGCATCGATCGTCGCTCGTCGATGATATCCGATTGACTGTTCCACGACCAACGCTATCCCGTCTACTCTCTGTTCTCTTGTAATTAGCTTGAGCTCCCAGCTACGATAGAGATCGCATTTATTGGATTCCTCTCGCTGCGTGGTCGAGAAGAGATAAATCCCAGGCAACGCGAGGGCGCCGCGTTTTCACGCTGGTATTCTGTTCTTAGAGCTGGTACTGATGACCCTTGCGATGTTGTGATTTTGTGGCGGTGACGCTGTATGATTTGACAGATTAATTTTTGCAGTGGCGTTATAAGAAACAATAAGAAAAAGAATCTTCGTCTTTTCTTGCGTGAAATAAGACATTTTTTTAAATAAGAACTTTTCCAAGCGAAGATAAAGAAATAACTTAGGATTTTAATTTCGTTTAATATATCACAGTATTTTCAACGCAATGTTCGTCGTCGCATCGTTAGAAATAGTAACAAAGACGATCCTTGTCAATCTTTTATCTTTTATCTTATCGGATGTTTTTCATCTTTATCGAATAAATTTGGGAATTGCGTGCATTGCATCATAAAAATAGTAAGAAATAATGTCTTTTCTTTGCACCTTTAATTCCTGTTCAATATACTTCGATATTTTTAACAGAATGTTTATTGCTGCTTCATTAGAAATAATAACAAATATCTTCCTTCGCTCAGAAGAGGAAAAAATACTCTAAGATCTTTCACTTCTGCCGAGCAAATTTCCGTACTTTTAAATACCGAATAAGTCTGTCGAATCACATAATGCCATCGCATAACGAAATCTCAATGACATTATATTGTCGCACGGCCCTTATATAGTACATCTATTCAATGTCTTTAACATCTTCGCGTTCCAACATCTAGCGTGTGACAGCTAGATCATGTGTACACTTACTATGTGCATCGCGTCTTTAGAAATACAAAACTATCTAATCGTGTTGTAAAATCGCAACCACTGCAAATTTCCACAATGCTTGACGACACATCGCGCAACTCGCCTCAGCACCACGTTTTATATTTCTCGTATCATATTGCTTGTATGCATTGCGTTATTAGAAATATAAATCTGTTAAATAGCACAGCGTCGCTCTTTCAAAATTGCTCCTAGTTCGAAGTTGTCGATTCTCACAGTTTCGTTATTACGAAATTTCAATGATGTCGCATTGTCGCATACGCTTTAAGGAGATATGCAACCCTGGTAGTCCGAATATAAGGGGTAAATCTAACACTTTCCTCGCCTACAAGTATTTAATAAAGGATCTAGATTTTTATATGGGACTTAAAGCAACATCTTAACTCTGGATTCATATTTTTTTTTATTGTATAAGATTACAAAATGACGGAATGTTACAACGTTATTCGACTCCATATGCAGTAGAACCTTATCCTGTTTGCACGCAGCGGCAAATATGACTGGAATGTAAAGAGTAAAACAATTTTTCAAGGTCGTTTTTTTCAGCGAAAAATAATATTTTCTTTTTAACAAGCCGTCATTTTCTTATTTTAATATGATTTAAAGTAATTATTTAAAAAAATCTTTTGCTTTTTATAGTTCGGTCACATTTGCCATTAGGTGTAAGCAAACAAGATTTTGCCATCCATATCCATGCAGTCAAACAATGTTGTACCACTTCGCCAACCAGCAATTTTATGTAATAAAAAAACCTGAACACAGAATTAAGATGCTGCTTAAAATTTCTTATAAATATCTTGATCCCCTACTAAATACTTGTAAACGAAAAAAAAATTGTTAGATCTGCTCTATTTCTTTAAGCTTTCAGGATTGCATATTTTCCTTAAGACGTCCATTCGATCTCTTTAGCATCTTCAGCATCCTTACACCGTAGCGTGCTGCTCATTCGACATCGTTCCAACTTTTACTGTGTAATATATGGTAAATGGATATAGAATTGAATGGAAAATGTATATAAAATAACTTTGAATATAAACTTTAAGATAAACACTCTGCTACTTTGCAATATTGAAATTAATATATTAACTGCATTCTGTCTAACGTGTTAAAAGATGTATGATTTTATTTAAAAAGTACGATCCCCATCTAATCTCTTTTAAATATAAATCTAATTGACCGTTCAGCATCGCTAGCAAAAATTGCAACGTCAGTTCGCTGCATAGATCTTGAGATGTCACGTACATGCACAGCCTGCTAAAGATGCATCATATCGTCATAAACGTATAAATCTTCCATTAGATCCCCTTACATCTTAACATCACCAATACTCCATTATTCCAGCAACCAACATTTACTCTCAAAATCCTGCTTGTATACATTGCATAACCACAAACACCAAACCTCTCTAACCACCACGATATCACTAGCACAAAATCGCAACATCTCGTCACTGTTCTCTACCAGATTTCAAATATCCGAACGACTCGACAAAGAGACGAAATCGTCTCCCAGTATTTCTTTCTGTTTGCGAAACAAAACTCGCCGGATGCCCACTCTTCCGCTCTCTTATCCATGGCTCGTTTTCATCCCTGTTTACCAAGTGAATCTTTCATTGGCCTTCGTTTTAATAGAACGCATTCAAAGCAGAAAGAGAAAGAGAGAGAGAGAGAGAGAGAGAGATTCAGGCGGCGAAACTTTTAGGCCATCCGGGAACTCTCTCTTTTGGAACGACTGAGCATTAACGAGTATACGGAGGCGAGCGCGGAACGAATAGCGCTATCGATAAGACTCTTTTGTGGATGAATGGGCGAAAGGAGGCTGGCAGGAATTCACGGGCTCCTAAACGTAGGTGTAATGAAATTTTTTCGGTGACCCTTCTCTCTCCACATCGAGACGGATGTCCTAAACCTTTACGTTGCGGCACATCGATTGGGATCTTTTCGATTTTGCGCTGTCATGCCGCCGTTTTCTTTTTCGTTTCTTTTTCGTTCCCTTTCGTATGGATGAATAGTGTTGTCGAGGGTAGTATAGCAAAGGAAGGGTGCTTTTGTGAACGTATATTGAGAATAGAGGTCTTCCCATTCTTTGAGATTCTTCGATCATCGACTTATGAGCCTGCATTATTATTTACTAAATGCGGAAAATTATTGTACGAATAAATCTGATGGATCTTCTTTAGGCCTTTTTTATTGTTCCAATATTATTCTCTACAATGGGTCGAATAAAATGTCGTCCTGTCGAATATACCTTCGCATATCAGGAGATTTTATCATCGGTGTTATCACTTTGCAATATTGAAATATTAATTTAAAGCACAAAATCGCGACCAATTTTCATATTCTGTTGTGGAAAATCACGGACGAAATTTACATCTTATATAGGTTTATCATACAGATACGTTGACGTAATACAGAAAACGCGTCGTGATAATAATGTGGCGTGCCGAAATTAACATAATAAGTATACGTACATGATTTCGGCGTCGCCCTGGAGCAACATACGTAATATATCGTTCCGAGTCTGTGACAGTATGGAACTCGAGTATTTAATAATCACGGCGTGGAATACCAGAGCCGACGGGTGCCACGGTGGAATAGAAAGAAAACGATCGACTTTCGGTGATATCCATAAAATATTGGACGACAGACATTTCCGGTGCCTGATAGCGGACGGTCGCGTTCTATCCTTGTGTTATTAAATAATTAATGTAAACGATAATTAATTGTACGTACGGGTTTTCTAAGTATCGTGAACGATTGTGCACAAACCAGTTGTGTGACGGCCGCGCAACGATATTAAATGCATTCTGATTAACGCATTCAAATATATACGATTTCATTGAAAAAGAAAATTAATAATATCAAATGACTTCTCATTCGAAGTTATTTCACCCTCATCGTCCTCTCGAGCGTTTCTCCCGAGCAATAGACGCTGAAAATAGCCGGAAGAAGAGATTGCCGGGCGTGTAGCAGCGTCAAACGAGCCACCGCAAAAGTCGGGAAGGATATCCGGTCGGACGGTTCCGCGTTTGACCAGGTTCAAGCATGATGTCTTACCTCAAAGATATCCGTTCCGTCCAGCCATGGAATTCGCTCCATGTCGCAATTAGCCGCGGTTGGTAGTTACAATGGAGTGCGTTTATTGGATCCAGGCGCAATCGTTCCACCCAGGGAGAAAGACTTCGAGGCTCTCGGCCTCGTGCACACCGGAAAGAATCCAAGCGAAAGAGCAGAGAACAGAGAAAAGTTGAGAGTGGGGAAGAAAAAACCTGGTGCAGAAGCACGCGAGTGTTCGAAACCAAGGAAATAGGAACGAGAAGGAAGGAAAGAAAGAAAGAATGACAAAAGAATCAAATGAAACTAAGAAGAACCATTCGGTGAGATGTAGGAAGAGAAAGGAAGGAAATACGACGAAACGAGGGAAAGATGAAGAGAAAAGGGAGAAAGAGAGAGAGAAATTGTAGGAGGCTGGAGTAGCAGGTAAAAAAGGAAACGCGACATTTTTACCGCGCCAATATATAAAATGGGTTACGATCAATTGAACCCGGCGATATTGAGAGGTACCGGCGAAAGAATGCGGTATATCGGTTGTACAAGGAAGACGAGGAAAACCGATGCTCATCGAACCTTAAAATACGTCCTTATCATATTGGCCTGCCTCGCCGTCTACCCGGAGTCCTCCGACCTTCTATCCCCAACCCCTTTTCCTTTCCGTTTCTCTCTTTCCTTCGCCATCCCTCGTCGCGAAAGCACACTGGCTGCTTCTCTTACTGCGGTTCTGTGGTCAGAGCGAGCCCCACGCCGCGATTCCCTATGCGAATACGAGACAAAAGAACACGAAGGGTGGTTGCGAAAGTAGTCGCAGCCTGTGCGTTGTGCCATCCCCCCGCGAGATTCTTCGTCCCTCTCTCTTTCTTCCTTTCTCCTTCTAGTTCATACCGGCTGTTTCGCGAAACGTACGACGCCAAGAACCGAGAGCTGTTTCTGAAATATTTCCAGGACGAAGTGGCGGTGCTGGCTGAACGCGAATTCTCCTACCCGTACAGGGTGGTAGAGCTGGCGGTGGGGATTGAAAACGGAAAGAGGACAGAAGGAGAGAGGCGGCGGTTGCGCGAAGCGTGGCGAAAGTAGCAGGCAGCTTGTGTAGGAACACGGGTCCGGGGGTGAGAGGCACGGAAAGCCCGGAGAGAATTCTAACAAATTGTCATTTGCAGCGTAATACTCGTTTCGTCCGCACAATAATCCAGCGCGACGGTGCCGTTGCAGGCGTCGTCGGGAATCCTTATATAGAGCGGAAAATGCGGGGCCCGACGACTAAATTAGACGTTGTTGCAGGAATCGTCGTTGCGGCACGCGTCCGTATGCCGAAACCCGGCCGCTTTTCAATCATGCGTGTCGAGAGTGAAACGAGTGCGAGCAGTATTTATTTGTATAGGATTTTGGGTTGCAGCTGATACGCGCGAAACCTTGATAAGTGTATTTGGTTTGTCACGGTATGTGGCGGTGATTTGAATAGTTAATTGTTGGAGGGATAGCAATTTCAGGTAGAAGTTGATTGTGAGAATTTATCCCATCGAAATTTTTACCTTTCAATTTTAATTACAAGTCTTTAATTAATTTCCTGCGAGTTTCATTTTTCTTCGTGTATATTTCTCTTTCAAGTTTAAGACGCTGAACATAAACTGATCCAAATCATTTTTCATTTTTGACATGATATTAAAATATATTGGTCGCGTGGTAGACAATGTTTAATATCGAAATTCGCGTGCACATGAATTTATAGAGACGGTTAATATTATGTCCGAATCAGAATATTAAAACATTTTACGTAAATTCGGACTCGGTAATCCATCATTTTGTAAATTGGAATTACACTCGGAATTAAAATTAAACTTTGATACACGTATAATAGTTTGTCTTCGTTATATCTTGTACTTAACCTACGTTATAAATTTCACTCGATATTATAAGACAAAATTTTTAAGACAATAGATTATTAAAACAATATTTTATGCATCGCGAATTTAATTTTTCTCCAAGGGAGATGATTTTTCTTTATTATACGTATCTATTTTAGAGGGCATAAATATTTAATATTTAAAATCGATTCTATAGCAGGCAGTTCGCGTTGAAATTTGAATCGACTTAAATTTTTCAGTAAAAATATTATGGAGGAAAGCATTCTTTGATTAGATAGCGCGCTGAATTCAAAGTATAAGCAACGAATCTTAAAATTTCTCCTTCGAAGAAAAACATTTTCCCCCGATAGTTTAGTACGAACGAGGATCATTTTCTGGCTTTTGCTGTACAAAAGAATAACTTAGAGCGGCTTGAATGAGCCCGAGTTAAGTTGGAAGCTGGGTCGTTATACTTTTAGCGAATTGAATTCAACTTCTGTATTAACTTTCCGAAAGATTCTGCACGGGTGGAACAAGGTTAACGAAATTTATCGAATTCGGTCAAATTCAAGCCTCGTTATTAGTCCACGAAACATCTTAAATTTCGTTATTAATCGCATAGTAGAAAAGTTATAACTTTTAATTTCAGTTTTATAAATATCATAACAAGACTAAATGCAACTTTAAAATGGACATTCCTATTAAAATATGTTTAATAGGTAGTCAATTATTTCATTATATGTACCTATATTCCCTCGAACGTTATTTTATCCAATCCTAATGTTAACACATCAGCTGTACGAACCATACTCGATTATTATTGCCAGCTTAAACGCAACATGCAATTTCGCTAAAATTCTTTTACGTCTCTTACATTTTTCACGATCTCAAAGATATTAACTATGTAAGGTTAATCTTTCTTTTGCCTTGGGGTTCTTTTTTTGCAAAACTTTATTACTTATTTACGAAAAAATATCTTTTATTCAGGAACCGCACTAATCAAAATCAATTATATATTAGAAACATTGTTTCTAAGAATTTATCTTGGAATTTACGATTGTTTATGCGTGTTATCTACGTGAAATAAATGAACTTACACGAATAAACCATTCGTTCTTTAAAAAATTGGATATTAATCATGTACCCGGGTAAAATGAAATCGAAGAATTTATCAAATTTCCGAAATTGATCGATTTGTCTTCCGAGGGTTTCATATGTCACTGTATCTAGTTTTATCATTCAGACGCACAACATATGGGAATCTGTACAGCTGTAGTCTATAATAAATAACTGCTGTACCAATATTGGCACGGCAAAAAAGTTGTAACGAATCTTGTCGAAAAACAAAACGAATCTACGATACGAGAGAACACTTCATTTGCTTCTCGTTTCTCCTCAAAACGCAAAGTAGCACACCGAATCTATTTTCTCGGTCTAGTTTCTGCTGCGTTGCATTTTAATATTTCATTCCGCGACGACGAGAAGAGATATACTTCTGCTAGAACACTTCCGATAGAGCACTTCCGGAACGAGAAGCTGGCGCTTATAGACGGTTGTCAGAAATGAGAGCATAATTTTAGTTGAAAAGGTAAGTTTCATAGGCAAATTAGATGTCACTGCGACTGTCGGCCGAAAGTATACGCGTCTATCCGTGTAAATACGTTGATATCCAATGGAGAGAGAGCCAATGTACATGGCAGAGGCACGATAGCGAGATATTCAGAGAGTTGAAACTAAGTAACCCGCTGTCTCATACCGCGACTGTTGTTCCACGGTTCCACCCAACAGTCCTTTGTACCATGTAATAATCCGAAAGGACTTTCGACCTGCATTTGCTACGATAATAGGAGAGATTAATGCGGTTTTCAGTTCTCTCAATTAAAAGTATCTTTTGATAATCGTTGTTGGAAAAAGATCGTTTAATTGATAATATACTTCGAAGTATAATTTTATATCTCGTTACATAGTTGTCTTTTAATAGCAGTATTCGTACCGCTATTTGATTTTATAAGCAGAAAGAATCCATTCGATTAAAGTTGAGCTGAAGATACGAAGCGGAATACCGGTTTCGTAAATAACGTGAGCGTGATAAATCTGTTATGTCCATTTATCATCGAAAGTCAGTTTTTAGAAATGCGATAATAAATTACCATTACATTGAAATTATTTAATATTTATCAAGATCAGTCATAGAATAGGAAATAGGTTCGAACTTAAAATTAAGAATCATTATCGAACACGGCCATCGGACATTTATCAAACTGTCCAATTTCTTACTTCTCGGCAAATCACTTAACATCGAACCAGTTTTTTGACGCTCTAATTAAGCGGTCAAGAGGAAAACATTCAACACCATGTTGGAGTATATCCAAGTTTATTATCAGAAGTATCGCGTATAATAGGCTTAATATATCTATATCTCTTAATATATCTATATATTATGATAATCTCGTCGAATCTCTGTAATTGAATTAAATTTCTTTCCTATAACCGACAATGTATATTTTTACTAATATACTATAAATACTATATGAATTCAGAAAAACGAAAAATTGAGAAATTGAAAAATTGAAAAAGAGCGGGGAACTAAAAAGGAAACCTTTTTCATAACTTTATCTTTAAGATTCGTTTTAAGATTTTATTCTAATATTTAATTTTAAGATACGTCCATCGTTCACATGCGATACATCGATTTACGGCTCCTTCGTCGAGGATTTATCGAAGACATTTATTTTCACCGTGGAACGTGACAATCGGCTTGAAGCGCTAGTTCTCGATGCGTTAACAAGGCGTAATAGCGAAAAGGCAAAAGAGGCGAGGAACGCTCGAAGGTGCTCGAAAAAGATGGCGATTCAGAGTTGTCGAAGGCTGGTGATAAGTTGTTGGGGATTCACGAAGGAGCCGCGATAACCCTCGAGATACTTGCCGAGATCCACGATAAGCCTACCGTCGAGGATCTTCGTTTAAGAGTCGCGATTGCTTTTCACCGGACTTTGGAAAATCGCGATAGTTTTCCAGACTGTACCCTCCAGCAACTTCGAAAGATGTTTGGAACATTACGTGGATCTTATAGCGTCTTGTATGAATCGTTCTATGTGCTTCGAAATCGCTGTTGGTAAAATGTTTTGACAAGATTCGTCGGTTTACGAGGGCCAAGTTCTATCATTCGAAATTCTTTTATTCTAGGGACGGGATATAGAATTGGCGCGTGTATTTTTAAAGCGGCATAGTTTAAAAATGGCCAGCGCCGTGTGAGGAGTATCAGGACCAGCAAAGGGGAATTTTCAGGAATAAGAATTGAAAATTACAAAAATGATATTTCATTATTGCTTCCTGGAGTCTATCCCTTTTGTCAATATTACGTGTGACAGGATGAATGAGAAGATCGGATAAGGAAGTGTGTGATTAAAAATGAGGATTGGAATTGATCAGAATTTCGCGAGATCAAAATCAAATAAATTATTATTATTATAAGTTTGCTTACAACATACGAAACACAGAGACCTGTAACCTATTTCATCGTATCCAGAAAACTAAAAAAGAACATTAAATAAGACGTATTAATTAAAGTGGACAGCAAAAAGTGACTGCAAACATTACTGCGTGTAGTTCTATAGTTAGCAGAGGACGATATCAAATATAACTCGTTAAAGACGCTAAATTTCGCTGTACCAAGGACGAAAATGGAAAAACAGAATCGAACAACGATCGAGTATCAGCAGAGCGTTTCGCGATCCGGAAAAATTCAATTTCGTTGTGAACGTTGTAATAGCGATGGAATATAACCAGCCTGCTAATTGCCTGGAACAGTAGTTAATTGGTTCGGTAGATCCGGCCTTATTGCCGCTTAAATAACTTATTAATTAATTCTAATAGATTCAGGTTGGCCAACGTTCGGCGCCAGGTATTTCAAACGCAGTTCGTTTACGTTGGAATCAGTCCCGCCTCGGTTCGCGCGGTATATCGTGCTCGTGGAATCGGGTCCGATCGGTCGGCAAGAATTTATTTCCCGGATTCCATTCATTTATAAAGGTTCACGATGCTAGCCGGAAATATTCGATTGCGCGCGTCGCGTGCGGTTCGATGGAGTTTATCGGTAATCATTTTCAATGTAATGTCGTGAAATTAACGATATTCGCTAATTTTCAATGTTTTCCCCGCGATACTGCCATAGATATCGTTTATAAAAGATATACAGGTTGCGCTAATATGAGGAGGATAAATATATCTGTACATATATTTTCATTGTATCTAACGATTTGAGAATTGTCGATGTAATGGTAAATTTAACAATTTAAATGGTTTTTGTGGCAAGTAAAATTTATTTTTCCAAATATCTTCGACACTCCTCGTAGTATTTTTTGCACGGGAATATATATCTTCCTGCTTTGCATTTTGTAGCAGATATTAATTCGTAATTGATACGAAAACGAAATGAAAGTAGGTTAACTCGCCGAAGTTATTTGAATTTATCCGAATTTAAATACAAACTTACAACTATGGCTATAAATCTCAATCCGGTTGAAAATTACCGAGTCTCTTCTTCGGTAATAAAATACTGCTGATCTTGACAAAGTTCGAGGAGAACGAACGAGAGAACGAATATTTCTTTCCACGGAATATCACGCTCCAAGTCATCCGAATTATGCGTTAACTGTTCATTTGTACAAAATTTAAAGGTGAAAAGAATATAAGTGTCGTGATATTCAGTTGGCGAAGCAAGTTTTTATTTTGGTTGCAATTATTTCGTTACGTTCATAAAAATGTAAACTTGCATAAAGATCTCCAATTTAACGATTGGAAATGAAAGATACACGCTTAGGTATGCTATAATCTGTTCTACAGCTAACGGTATTCTAAAATATTCGCGATGATGTTTGAGTTTCCTACGCGACAGGGAGGAACGAAACGCAGTGTCGATTCGTTACGCGAAACTCCAGCTCTATGAATCTTTGTTTAAGCCACTTGCGTGACTTTCCGTGTAAGATACAGCTCCTCATGCAAGTATAATAATCGTGAAACTGGGGCTCATTCATGTTTCACATTTGTCTTTTATTAAACAGTCGAACGTTTCAGAATATTCGACTCTTTCTGTCTGACAATGTCTTCGTTCGCCTTTTTGGTGAACTTTATTCGCTCGAAACGACAAATGATCATTCGCAAGCAAAGCAAGTAAACGTTCGCTAGCGTGGAAATAATATGCGATTCGAATATGATATGTTTGATGCCGACTCCAAGTGACATTCTTATTTATTCTCTACCTTCAGACATGTTTATTAAGTTCGAGATGAAGTTTCTTCCTATGTTTGACAGTTAAAGATAGCAAAGTCGAGCAATTTCAGATAAGTGAAAATTATTGTTGAAAGGAATTTCTTGTCCGAAGCGCCGTAGGAACCTGATCGATGTAATTGCCCGCAATTAGAGACGATACTCTCCTCGGACTCGAGTTGTTAGTCTTACTATCAGGAGGAAGTGTTTCGTGTTATTTTCTTCTTCGAAGCTTGATCACTTCGTTTTACACGATTATTGTAAAACTACAAGTTGAAACACTACGTAATCAGATCCGTTCTCGAAACCATTATCCGATAATTGTCAGAATATTTTCAATCGCCACCTATTAATAATACATTCACTCTTTAATAACTTTTACACTTTTACCAATCAACCGTTTTATTTGATTAAAACAACAGAAACCAATCGTGAAAGACAATATCGATTAAGCACATTCATTGATATGATTAAAACGGACAATCAAGTGCTAGAAACAAGTCGATATCTCGTTGAAGATCACCAAATCTGCGTTCGTCGCTGAACTTTCAGAAATAAATCGGATTTTCAACGGAATCACTCGCACATTCAAACGCGCCACGATCTCTGACAGTCGCTATTCGAACTTAAAAGATACTTAAGGCGGATAATTTTTAATTAAACCGTCCTCTCTAAAGCTTTCTTCCCGTTTGTTCGTGGGCGGAAATAATCGAAGAAACGTTCGATGGATTCCAACGCGAGTTCCTTTTTTTTTTATTCTTCTCTTCCTTCCGGCCGATCATTGATCCGGGGAAACTTTTGCAAAGAGGACCATCCGTCGGAGTAAATTATAATCGGCGCATTGTGCGAGGATTTCCGTTTCACTCGTTCTTTCAAATTTCAGCCGATCGATCGATCGCAACACCAGGCTTCCCAGCTTTTGTTTCCCTGAAAATTTTAATTCCTCTTCGAGCCGCCGAAAATAGAAAGAATACAAGCTTCCTTTGTTAATTATAGAATTCTTTTTATGAAGGTTTTAAATGACTGTCTAAAATGACTAAATATAGTCACTGTCGATCTGTTAGACTATCTTATAAATAAAGCAGTTTTTCAATGTCTGATCTATTTATTTCATGTTTCTGCAATTGTTCTCTATTTTTTTTTTCTTTTTTTTTTTTTTTTTAAGTTTCACTATTTTAAATTGAACATTGAGAGAAATCGCGTTTCTTAGAGGATACTCTATTTATTTGGTAATTGATTTTCTATGGTACACGCGTATACGTCTCGACCTGACATAACTTAAATCTAACTCAAATTAAAAAAAATACAATACGTGGTAGTAAATACATATTCACGCGTAGTTTTCTGATTAAAGCAGAGCTTAACGACATATCTTGAGATCATTGAAATCAGAAAGGTAAATCTTATTCCAAACAATATATTTTTCGTTTCTACTCGGTAGAAATCTTTTATGAACATAGTACATGCGTTATACAAAACATTTCGAAACTCCATTAATGCTATAATGGGATTTGACCATCGTGAAATTCTCAAATGTCCAAATACTTTCGTATCCCGCTGTGTTTCCTCGCTTTTCTAGCGAATGCATTCGAATTCATTGAACATCTAAACTAAACGTATCTAATGTCGTTTTTGATATTGTGGTTAATAAAAATAACTGGGAAATCGAAGCAGAGAATTATTAGCTCGATTTTTTTGTTTAACGGAAGATTTATAACTGATTCGATGGGAATTAAACCGGGACGCGTAGCGTGGTCGTAAATCGAAATTGACAGAGGAGAATCGCTTGTTCTGACAGTGACATTGGTTTGTACGTCTGTCTCCATTTTCCTGTTAAATAAATTCACGACTGGATATAGTGGAAGTTGCATATCGCTGCAGCAAACGGAGGGAATTTTTCGTTTGTCGAATAAACTCGGCTAATCTTTCGACGTGGAATAAATAAACACCGGATTATTTAATATCGAGCGCGATTTACACGCCTTGATTGCAAGCATCGATGTATCGCCAGACTCCTAATTGGTTACCTTCCATTCTGCCGGCCTGTAAATTCGATTTTACGTTTTATTTCGCAATGGAAAGGGGAATGAGAACATGTGTACCTCTTTTATCGTTTCATCGCTTCTTGTTTAAATATAAATTCCGTTTTGTAGCCAGAACAACGTTTCAGTAGCTTTAAATATCCGTTATCAGCATGAAAAATATGACGCACGGTATTTCCGTGAATTTCAATGCGTGTTCTTTTTAATATAAGAATCTTCTTCGTAGATAGAGAAAGCTTCCGCGGGAATTTTTCTTTCTATGAAAATACAATGCAAGTCTTGAAAGCTGCAACGGAAGACAAGGGCGAAGGAGAGGAAGCGTTACTTTCTTTCCAACAGGCAGTCTTTTAACGCTTTATGTGATGGATTATGTCGTTCTTATTCTTTCCTGCTATTTTTATTCTGGACGATAGTAATTGCAGTAAAGTACTGTATTTCTATGAACAATAATTAAAGCATCAATGCATGTATAAAACTTTACGAGGATTGCAATTATAAGTAGTTAGTTAGGGTTTTAAATATATCGTAGTTGACCTTTTAAAACAACTTACGCCAACGTTGGAAAATCATTACTCTTATACTCGAACTTTATTATCATAAAAATTTCTTACCGAGAACGCATTCTTGGTATAACAACCGCAAGAAAAACGAGAACGACCCGTTCCACCATTTCGCGAAATAATTTCCTGACATCGATCGTTTTTCACCGTCGCGTGTCCATAAACAAGCGGATGCGTAACCGGTTGGAAGGTGGTTGCTACAGCCGACACCGGTTAAGAAAATTGCCCTCTGTGTTTAACCTCTTAACGTACGAATTTTTCTCTGGTTCATCGGCAAAAAATTGTCCAATACACTTTTTAGCACAAAGTAATCTGTATTATCTCTCTTGGTGTACGAAGTATACATATTTGCACTCGATGATGAGATAGAGAAAGAAAAATGCAAGATGGAATGTCAGTAGTTGTTCATTAATTTTGTTAATTAATTTATTTTGCGGAAGATGGTTAAGGCTCTTAAAAACATACTATGTTTGCTGGAAAATATTTGACGTTTCTGTAAGATCGGACCACAAGCATTCATTACTTACTATCTGCGTTCATCGTTGCAGAAAATTGGTATTATCAGAAAGCCTCGACTTCGATCATACCGATTATCGTCCGTAAAATATTCGATAAGAAAGATGAAATATTTCTTCCGTCATTTGACATTCACTCATTTTCCAGATATTGTCGCATAAAATCGCAATGCATCGTTTATCGCATATACGTAATTCTTATGGATTTTATTTATATAGACTTTATATTTCCCAGCATACATACACCGCAGAGAACAGTGCCTCGAAAGCAAAGTACATTTCTTAATACAAAGTCTCCTAACGTGAGAATGAAACGACTAACAAATTACGAATCTGTTCATTTTGCCACTGCCATGCAAAATGCATTATACCAAAATGCACTATAAACGTGTGGTTGAAGTATACAAGGGCACTTAATTTTACCTCAGGTAATCAGACAGGATTTATAATATCGTTGCGTCGCGGCGTTTTTTTTTTCGCTGTTTATTTACAGACTTTAATACGATACAATAGTAATCGCAACGACACAATCTAGACGCTTTTGTATATAACGACAGAGCACACACGTCCCTCGCTCCTCGAAGATCGGAGAGCGATTCTCTTTTTAAATATTCGCGGTCGTCAACGAAATGTACCTCATTTCCAGCGAAGTTGCGCACAGCGACTTCATGAACAATATCCGTCGCGACAGTACGAATAACTCGGTTAGTAGAACAAGGGAGAAGATGGGGCGTTAGAACGAAGAACGTGGTCGCGATAAAAGTTGACGAACCTGAAAAGACGAGCATCCGAGTCACCAGTTGTGCTAACAACCACCATAATTAGACTCCGTCTCGTTGTTCCCCGTCTAAGGAACTTTCACGTGCTCGTTCATCGATTTTTCGATTGTTCGAAGGGTCTCCAATTTCGTTTCCTTCGATTCAACGATTGCAATTTTTGCAAATTGAATCGTGTACCAGGTGGTACACGTTGCGCGTCCGGTTGATAGAGGTTAGGGACGATGATGTTCGCTGTTGTTCCCATTCCGTATAAAACTATATCGTTTTGCTAATTATGGATGTAGGTCAGAGGTCAGTCGGAAACGGAGCTTTTTCTCTATCTCGTTTGCCTCCTCGCTGGAAGTTTCGAGGAGCTGCGAAAGACATCGAGTTGATCTTGTTAAAGTTTGAAGAAGTTATCGTGGATAAAGAATGAATCGAAGGTGCCTCCGATGCTTCTTATCTAATTTTTAGTTTCGGGGCATCGTCCGTGTTCCGTTTTCTGTTCTGTATGACAAAATTCTGTATGGTTCTTCTGTATGAAATTTGCACACGTCTTCTTGTTCTAATAGATTAGGAAAGAACCAAAATATGTTTGCATGCATCGTTGCATTTTGATTGGATTTTTCTGTGGACCAATTTTCTTATGATTTTGAGTTTGTAGTGTTTAAATTGAATATGATCGCATTAATTTAACATAATAATTTAAGCATAACAAATTTAGCAACTTTGTCTCTCTTTTTAAAATTATTGACGATTACTATTACATATTTTTAGATGTTAGAAGTCGATTTTATGTTTGACCGACAGCTATAAATTCACGTCCACTCTGATTCGATTCTATGCTAATTCGTTTCGAATTAACCGTGAACCATCGCTCTTATTCGTATCTCACGTTGACTCCATTTCCCAGAATGAAAAAGAGAACCGGGTCGAAAAATATTCTTTTTTATTCAAAGTTCCTTCAAAGCAAATTTCATTTCTATTTCTATTGCGATGGTATATAACAATAAGCACTTGATAAAATTTTCATGCCTCGCGAGTACTCGGTTAATTATAGAATATAATATATCGTGTTAACAAGAGAAAAGAAAGAGCGGAATGAGGCAATTAAACGAGAAAATTTACGAAATTTCTCATATAAAATTTATTCGTCGAATTTGTACGAGAAAACTTTATGAGAAATTTTTGTATGGGCCTCTCGTAATGTGTACATTTCTAATTTAAACTGGCGGTGGCGCGATATGCTAGTGTTGCGGTCGTCGCGTATCGCCCGCTATCGTCCTGTCGTCAAAGCGGAAATTAATTCCCATTCATAGTTAATACAACGACTAATGCGTTTCCAAGTAATTCGATGATCCGTGTCACTCCACATTATCACATAACAAGTTGAACAACGTGTGGTTTTGTTTAAAAGTCGAAATGAATGTTGCGAAGGCGGCGAATTAGTTTCAACATTTCCTACTTACAATTACGTAAATTGTTCTGTATTCAAATTAATTCGTTCACTTGTCATTCGCAATATGATGTTACAATAATATGACAATTAAAGTTTTTATATATTAAATTACATACCGTATTGTTTGTTCCACAAAAATATCTTTGAATAAATTAAAATCAGAGATCTATGATACGTAATCGCGCTGTTTTGTAAATTAAAGACAAAGATCTTTTCAACGCAGTTACTTTATTTTATCTTGCTCGGTATGCATGTTATTTAGCAAATTACATTATATGTCATAATACAATATTATTATATAACAAGTAAGTTAAAATTTAATATAATTTAATATATATTTGTAAAATGGCGACAACGAAAATTACAAGTTTTATGTTATTTAACAGTATGATTTGCGCCTTAACGTTTCGTTTCGTGAATATTTGAATAACAAGTGTATCAAACCCGCTTCTTTTTGTACGATGGATTTTTATATCGGTTTATGATCGCGCATTCATCGGTCTAATTTTCATTCGTTATGAAACTCCCCGTTTCAGGTGGTGTGTAAATATCTACGTAAGATAATTCTCTGCTTCGTTATGATACCATCTTTATTGAGTTTTCGCCCCGATGAAAGATAGGGAGATGAAAGGTGGCGAGTGTTATCGAAAGCTGGTGCACCGTGGTTATCGTTATTTCTATTCCAATATTCTGAATGTTCGTAAATTTTTACTGCCGATACGCGATATTTCGATGGAGCAACCTTTTTTTATTTCATCTTCCGTTTGTATTTAATTTGGAAGGAGATTAACGAAATATAGAGATTAATCTTTCAGATTTAGGTATTTGGGAACTTGAAAATTTGATAATTTGAAAACTTGCGGATTAAAAGATTTAAAGGTTTCAAAAAAAAAAAAAAAAAAATGTTTTCCATCGACGCACGATGGTTTGAAAAACTTCATTTTATTTTCTGACCACGGCCCATCAAAACTGGTTCATAGAATACCGCAACACATTCGATTATGACTTTATTTGCCATAGAAGGACCAATCCATTAAAAGAGAATCTCTTCGGATTAAGCGTGAGTAATTGAATGCGAAAATTTAAATATTAGAAAATTTCAATATTGAAATATTGAAAAATTTGGATATTTATATACCTGAAAATTTCCGTGAAAATATTTGAATATTTGAAAATTTCACTGTATGAATATTTGCATATCTGAATATTTAAGAATCTGAATATTTAAAAAGATAAAAAGGTTTGATCTATTGGGCATTTGAATCTCTGAAAATTTGAAAATGTAGTACAAAAGTTCAAAGCTCGAGAATTCCGAAAAAATACATTTTCTCTCGGTTTCGTCCGAACCACCCGAAAATCGAAACTCAATGTGAGACGATATTTCGACAACTCGAACGTATCTCTCTGCGAAATACAAGCAATTTTCTCCGTTATCTCCGTCACCGTGTCATAACTACGCTTCGGTACAACGACTGTCCCGTTCGAGCTTATTTTCTATGACGATTCTTCGCAAATACCGTCCTCTTCCTCCCCCGCTTATCTCGTCGACGATAGTTACTCGTAGTGGGAGCGCAGTAATTAAAATCTTAAGTATAAGTTTCGTACCGGAGTTTCGCAGCGGGCATCGTATAATTTAAACTTAACCAACTGCCACTCTTAGTTTGCCCTGGCTGTCTGCTCGCTGGTTCCACGGCCTGTACCCGTCGGCATAAAGTGGCAAGCGTTTCTGAAAGGCAATAAACACTTATTACTCGGCTCTCTGTTTGCGCATCCGCATATTTAGCGGGTTGCATTTTGTCCGGAAGTCGAGCCTCGCCGCTTCTTGGCAAAAGGGAAACCCTTTAATCTTGGGAAACGTGACCGACAGCCCGCTTGATCTCTCTGCCCCTGTTTATGAGCTTCCTTGCCTTCCGTTTACGTTTTATCCAGCAATGTGCTTCCATTGTCATGAACCTGAAGCAAAATCCACCCGGTTTTCAGAGTCATTTTCAGCTCACTGTTATCCACGCCACGATTTTATGTTTCTTTTAATCCCTTTTGTGTACAGCGAGGGAGATTTAATTGTTTCATCATGCAGATGGTGTTTATGTAAGTTTCGATGGGTTTAATTATGGAATAGCTGTAGCGTGGAATCTAAACGAGGTTATCTCGTTGGAAGAATGGAAACTAGTGGAAAATATCTTAGAGAGAAAAATAACAGATTTTTAAGAATTTTATTTTTATAGAAATCTTGATTATATACGATATTAAGATCTCTACTAGGAACGATGCTTTGCTCAAATTACAGTTTCTAATTTAATCAGCATGTTGATACGAACATTTAAGGATAAAAGTTGATATGATTCTGTGTGACTCGTTTCACGTTATTTAAAAATATATATTGTCTGAAATATTTATATATCGTGTTGGTACATGAAATTTAAAAATGGAGTTATATTAAAGTAAAGCGATATACCGTTCATGATCTTAGTCAATTTTTGGCCATCAATAGCGGCCGCGAGGTTAATGCACAGAGTCTTAAAAAGAAAATTGAGAAATTTTAGCCTGGCCTGGTTGTGCCATTCTTCAGACCTTGGTCATTCGTGTCGTTGTTCTCTTTTAAAGACAGTTCCTCCCTCAAAGCAAGGCTGTAAGAAAGTTTTAAGGTGCTTTGGATGAAGTAGTAGGTATATACGTGAGTACGTCGTAACGCCATTTTAGGGTTAATAGACCGGGCTCTGGCTTCAACCCGTCTCTGCTATAGAATTTGAATCTTAAGCCCCGTACGCTTCGCACAAAAATTTAATATTTTTTTAACGACATATTTTGTATCTCATTTTTTATGTAGTTCATCTTTTATTTTCTCAATAATGCCACAAAGTAGAAATTGATAATGTAGGCCTTACCCTGCTTCTTCGACAAAGTAAATTTCTCGGGAATCTTAAGTTTGAATACTAGAAACATTTAAAAAATTGGATATTTAGAAATTCGAAATTTGCTAATTCGCAAATTTGTTACTTCGAAGCCCTGAAAATTTGGGCATTCGAAACTCTGAAACTTCAAAAGTTCAGAGGTTTCGAACTTGGAAGCTTGGAAGATCTGAAAAGTCGAGACATTGAAAGTTCAGAAATTCAGGAATAACAAATTTCGAAATTTCTCACATTTTAATAGGACTCTCTGTAACATCGACTCACGCAATTTTCCGTGATCTACAAATCGCATTTGTACCTCCGCGAATAATGATCAAACGAGAAAAAAACGTTGATGAAGGATCGAGAAGACAAACAGACAGTGTCAGACAGAGAGTGTCATGGAAAACTTACGAGGTGATAAAAAGAAATGGAAACATAGGCGTCTTTAAACTCAGCCTGATTTCAGTTGCCGCGGGGCTACTCGGAAGATAAAGTTCACTCGAAACCTCGGAAATCTTCAGGCAGAAAGTTCTGTGGAATTGCACACACGCGCATATTCTAAGTACTCGTACTTACTTATACGCGCGTGACGACCGGTTACAACGGCGCGAGGTAAACTGCCGCGGAAGTGTGTTTAACGGAAGCCAAGGGGAAGCTCAGGGAGAAACGCCGAATTCCAATTTCACGCTGCAACCAGAGAAAAATACAATCGTCCCGACGACGCGTGTCCACACGCATACGCTTGCACAAGACAGGGAAAGATTGAATTAGATCGAAATTTACATTTATCGCGACAGAAGATAAAATGAATCTTATATCTTACATTAGAATGGAAGAAGTTTTGAAAAAATTTGCATTTCACGCATATTTGCCTCGGTAAATATATGCAAAGCAAATATTTGCGCACTGTGATACGCACAACGCGAGACTTTGTTCGTCCTGCGACAGCAATCATCTTGGTGTCACGTTACTTACCAAACCAAACGTTTACTCTGCACTTACGGTATATCTTAAAAGAAACAACGCTATTCCACTAACTTTCAATTAAAATTATCAAGATAATGATCATCGTGATTGTTGGCCATTTTCTCTCAAAAGACGCAAGATGTTGCTATATACATATATATATATATATATATTTCCTCTTTTAAATCGACTGTATATGCATAAACATGCACATTTTTCTCATCGCAATACAAATGGAGTGTCGAAAAGTTCTATACAAGGCAGAATATTCGTAGAAATCTATAATAATTGTTCAAATCGCGAGCGTATTCTCTTAACAGGCACGAAATGGTACCATTTGTATTTCTCGAGAAAAGCTCGATATTTCGTGGTTTTTACGATATTGCGTGACAATAGAAAGGACCAGTAAAGAATCGGCAAATGATATTTCAACGGAACCAGCTCGTTTCTTCGATCGCCCCTCACGATCGTTGATGTTTCATTTTCGCGTTCCGCGAGCTTGCGAGCCAATAATCGTTCCCTATCGAGAGCCAGCGTGGAATTGTTCCACGGGATAGATTGTCAGTTATGTCGTGCGCTGACATAATTGTTGCCGCGGCTACGAGAAAATCGAATCAATTTAGAAGCCATCGGAAGCGTTATACGTGTCCGACAAAAATGAGGAAAAAGGCGACAGGCGAAATGAAAGTAGCTAGGAAGGATGGAATCAGCTGTGGCAAATAAAAATTTAGCTCCGATCGCTCGATTTCTGGTCTCTGGCAACCGATGATGATATTGAGCAGCACCGGAAGAACCTTCATGGAAGAAAAAAGTTGGAAAAGAATAGAGCAAATTGTAATGTTTTTCCTCGCCTTATATAAAAACTTTTAATAATATTTTTTCAGTGCGTTATATTCGTATATAAATTTTATCGGACGTTTATAAAGAATGTTCTATACAAAACGATAATAGCGCACGAGTATGGAACTGATATGGAATTTCTATTGAAAGTCGAATTAAGAAGATAGTAAATTGAGAACAACGGTTGCTTGGTATCTAATAAAACTTAAATCCAACGTTTTATTCTTAGAGACGTGTATGGAATTTTGATATAAAATTTAATCTCTATTTTTTAATATAATAAAGGTATATCTGTATAATACATACTCGTTGCAGCATCTGTAACAGAATGTGCACAGTCGAATGTAATAGTCGCAATTCATATTAATCATAGCTGTTGCCTCAGCTACGTTCTAAGATAAAAGTTTCTAATTTATGTGTTTATACGCATATTCTACACATAAGACCATTCATCAACAAACTACTCTTTAATAAGGAATTCTGCCAAGAAATAAAAGAAGTAAAAAATGCAGGACTTTTAAATTGCTAACTATAAAATATTTTATTACACCCAAACAGGTCACGTAGTTAACGATTAAATTTACATAGTTTCTGGAAGTACAAAAAATTCAAATTAGGAAAAATTAGAAACAAAGAAGCTAATGTAAACGATCGATCCGCAACGTCAAAATTTAACATATTTATTTCTAATTCTAATTTATCAACTTCTAATTTAATGTCTTTACGTCCGTCGCGTATAAACCGGAAACTTTCGGAATTGCGTGCACACGATGTCCGTACTTAAATTCGTATACCTAGGAATTCAACGCTGTTTCGACGTGGGAAGTTTTTTCCAGACGAAAAAGCAGCGGCACGCAGCTGTTAATGTCAAAACTAGTTCTTACCAGGAACGAAGAGAACTTCTCATTCGAGTTTTCTATTTTGGTAAAAGTTTAAAATGGGCAGCTCTCAGGTCCGGCATTCTGACCAACGTTTTTGGCGAAATATTAGTTTCGAGACCTAATTGCGACCAATTAGGCATCGACGGAATAATGCTTATCGTTGTGCCCATTCTCGCCGTTGAATCGCCTAATGCGTTCTCCGTTTCAAGAACAACATGTTTAGGAGCAAATTGTTCCCAGCAACGAGCCGCTCGAAACTTTTCCGTTGCCAGGAAAGTTTGAATTCAATATACTGGGTGTTACGAGATAAGTGTCGCGCGACAGTACGAACGAGCCAATGATATTACTTGGTACTTTTATTTTCTTTTTTTTTTTTTCTTTTCTTTGAATTATAGAGTATAAAGCGTAATTTCCTACTTCAAGTTCCTTTCTTTTTAAAGTTCCTTTAAATGATGCGAAAGAAAGAATTATTTACATGAACAAGAAAAGTTTAAGTTTAATATATCTGCTATGTGGAATAGCTAAATTTTGCTCGAGAGGATGAATACGAGAGTGATTTTATTAAGCAATGATAGTTTTAATCGGTTTTCTCTCTTCTCTTTCTTTTTAGCGTATTATAGAACCTCAAGTATAATTTCTTTCAAAGTTCTTCAAAGTGGAATAAGAAAAAATTGTATAGCTTGGAACTTTGCTAGAAATTCTTTATGGTATATTTATCCTCGATATTATTTTTGAAGATTGTCCACAAGATACTATATCCTATATTATTTCATAATCAAAGTCAAGATTTATTTTAGAATAACTTAATGAGCCTGCAGAATGATATGTTTATCCAGAAAGTTTATCCATCTACTGGTACCTCGTGTGAAATTTTATTAAGCTTCGCTTAATTCCACGTTTCGTTATAAATTTCTAAATTAAAACGAAGAAAAATATTCTTAGCACGCTTAAATAACACGTCAAAGAAATTGGAAATTGGAAATTTAATTTCAAATTATTATTAGATTCGAGAACATATTTTTACTGAAACAAGATATAACTTCATACTGACGATAGAATTTCTCGTCGTGTCGATATTTATAAATCCTACGGGGGGGGGGGGATCTTTAGATCTTAAAACGGATCTTTTACGGAACAACGATGTCGTTACGGAAACCGAAAACGAACGAGTCGTTACGAGAAAACGTAAACTGTGGTTGCAGGTATGAAATCTGAAGACGGAATTAGACACGATAAACGCCGAGTCGTATCGACATCGTAATCGTTCAACCAACGTTTTACAAGCACACGCCGTCGTTAAAATACGCGCCATTCTTGATAGAGATGCTTCAAAGTTACGAGATGTTTTCCGGTAATATTCCCACCGAAGAATCTCTGCGATCCGAAGGTGGACTTTGTGGACGTTCCTCCAATTAAAAGCCTCTCTGTCACAAATTTTCCTTCGGATTTCATCGATGACGTTCCACGAATTCTACGATCGATTAAGTCACAGCTTCTGTCACTTCATTTCTGTGATTTTACCAACGTAAAATTCAACGATTCAACAACTATCTGAATTTTCTTTGAAATTTCATCGCTAATGCTTCTAAAATCGTACGAATGTGAACGTAGGTTCTCGTGGTTTCTGAAATTTTATCTACTTTGAATTTTTCTGGAAATTACATACGGGAATCTTTTCGGATATCTACTACTGCCACAAATTCAGTTCATTGAAAAATGAAATCTTTCGCGTGAAAGAGAAATTTCAAGTTGCTCCTCATTCCTCTAGCAAGTAGTATAATGCTCATAGAACATGATCGAGCGCCTTTTCAGTCTTTCGAACTTTCAGCTTACCATCTAAAGAACACTAAAGAATTCGACTCAACATATTGTCTCATCAAATATCTAAACGTTGCTTCAAATACCTTTATCTTCCTTATTAAATCACGTATCCAATACTGTATCATAATTCCATTAATTTCCAACCGTATCGTATCTACGACAAATTTTCTCCAAATTTCACCAACAACGGTTTAAGAACCCTGCGACGGTACGATCGATTGTCAGCAATATCTATGATATAATCTCTTTAATTTTACATTTCATTTTCCCCATTAAATGAAATATCGGCGTTTCTATTGTAATTTCATCGAATCAGCCTCCAGTCGTGTCGTAGGTATCATACGTTATTTCCGAATTTCATCAACAACGTTCCAAGAACGTTACGATAGGCACGATTCAACGTCATCAACGTCTGCGATATAATTTCTGTAGTTTTCCATCGTCGACGAATGCAAAAGAATTTTTACGCGTTCCATTTCTCATAAAAGAACTCTTGACAAGCTAATATGCCACTGTCACGAATCCCGTCACGCTCATAATTTGACTGTTTACCGCCAGCTTCATACATGCGTTTGCATAGTAATGCGACGACATCGCGCAGCTAGCACGCGAAACGGCTACGACGAAAGTCAAGTCCGCCGCGGGAATAAATCCTGCTAGCCCACATATATCAACCGGCCTCTCTCCATTTCGCTGGTAATTTATGAAATTTCCCAAGCGCCGAGCTAAATTCTGGCTTTCGGTTAAGAAAGGAGAGAAAGATAGATAGATAGATAGAAAAGATAGAGAGAGAGAGAGAGAGAGAGAGAAGAGGCGAGTAGGAAGGGGAATACCGGAGAATCCCCTTGTTCATATCGATCCTTGGGAAAATGTACTTGTTACCCACACGATGAAACTCTTTGTTATTGCGCCAACGTTTTCGACACCTTGGTATTATCGTCTTACCAAGCGTGGTCTGCTTTTGTAGTATTCGAAATCACCTGGTGATTTATTCGAATATCATTAAAATTAGGATAGTAGGAAAAGTTGTGGGAATAAAGGTGGTTTTGAGAGTCAAGTCGGGTCGGAGGAGGAGATAGCTTGGAACTTTTGAGAATTCAGAATCGTAAAATGCTTCGAATAATAATTTTCATCGGAGCGTTACTACCTTTCGGAGTTTCTGCTTTTCTAATTCCTTGAAACTGCTTCTCGATTGTTTAGAATTTTAAGTAGATAAAGAGAGCTTGAAATATTTAAAGTTCTATCTTATATAAAAGATATTCTATCTTACAGACACCGAAAGTTCTATCTGTTTCAGATGTTGACTGAAAAAAATGTACCCGTCTAAGTACATCAATGCTCCATATATTCTTTAGCCAGATTAATCGGATTATCGCAAAATGTTTATTTTGAAGATACATTTGCAAAGATCTTTAAGAATCGTTACACTTCTCAATCCAAACGTCGTACTAAAATTTCCAGCGCAGTTTGCTCAATTCACCATTTTGCCTTATGATCCCCTTTTCAAACAGCTTCTCAGCCATCTTTAGGTAAATTCAAAGCGCAACGATAAAAGTTACTTTCCCTTTTTATCAAAATTTTCTTCTTTCTCTTGCATCAGTCGTAATTGATTACCCTAACCAACAAAGTCCATAGAATTGTAGCTTAACTCTGAAACCGCGAGCGGTAGTAGCCGAGTTCCTGCATGGTTATTCGTCGTTCAAGTAGCGACCAACGCTGTTTAACTTCGCGGCTTTCTGCACTGCGAAGCTGCTGACGTCTCTTTAGACCGCTACAACGACGTATGAATGCCACGTAATTAAAGGCCTCTTTATACGTTGTAACGTGCCGTCGAATAAGTAGTTGTATATCCATCTTCTAATGCAATTGCAAGCCAAGATACGACGTTGATTATCCAAGCAAACTAAGGGACTGTTTGGCCCGATAAATCGATAATAGTTTGTACGTTATCGAGCCGTATCTCTGCGTTACGTACAGGAATTTCTATTTACATATCTGAATGCTCGATCTTCAGGTTTATCGAAAGCCGAGACAATCTACGATCTGGTATATAGAGTGTTCGTATCCTGTAGATCTTACGGATGGATGATTGGAAAGGATGAAGCGAATTTCTGCATAGAAAGAATTATCGAACGTAAAATTTAGGTCGCATTACCATTTAATGCTAATTAGCCTTTGATGCGGAGTCACTAATGGCTTTCAAGATTTATGATAATCTTCAGAGTTAAAAGTTTTATTACTTCCAGTCATTGTTTGAGCAAAATGTAGAAGTATGAAAGGAGATTCATACGTCAGAAAATCGATATCATTAGTTTCTGGAATTAAATATTCCCAGCTTATTATCGAACTATGTTTCGATTCTCGCTAAAACTTTCTCTTTAAAACTGCTCATATCCATTGGTCTATGATTTAATTATGATTCTTTGTTAATACGTTATTTTGGTACTAAAGATAAACAAAGTTGAAAAAATGAAGGATAGTTTAAAGTCTCAAGAGCGATTTCCAATTCTCTTCTAATCGATACTCTTTGAAAATACAAACATTTCCTGTGAAATCAGAATTCTACTTCTCATATAACTCATTGTACAAATTACACAACGATATGCGTGACAAGGATTGTGTTTCGTGTCCTACAAAATATATACATACGAATCTTTATCCACATTCAACAGACCTTATTAAAATCCAAAATCCGCTGATCCGATGATCAGATTTTCCCCTATTATTTCGTCCGAATAATGACAACCGCTAATGGCAAACGTACGCGCTTTTAGCAATTAAACTGCCGCGAATCTTCCGAGGAATAAAATTCGAGAAAGCGAAACAAATGTCATCATCGGCGATTTCAGCTCGATTCCATTGAAAACTCGTTTCCAAGCCGGCAGTTTCCAGAGAAATCGCAATTCCCTGAATGTCACCGGCTATCCAATCCCCGGCGGCACTTGATCGGGTCGACTTGAAAATCGTCTTCACCGGATGCGCGCAACACACAATGCACTTGCAGAATGCTTGGAAACAACCGTCGACGAAGCAGCAAAGGCCAAAGCGAACCACTTTTCTCTTTGAACACACTCTCACACCTTCGTACGTATCGTTTGTTTTCTTCCACGGTGAGTCCGATACGTTGCGGAATCGAGCCGCGACTTAACTTCCGTCGCACTTCGACCTCTCGATGAATACGATGTTGCGCCCGTTCTTTCAAGACAAATGGTGTACCGGTTACGCGACTCGCGTCTTCTGCGCGGCCATTAAAAATAGAATGCATGGAGCCTTCGTGGATTCTCGCGATCTCGTGATCTTGTGACAGAAAACTTGCGAAATTCGGGAACTGTATCGGGCGCGTCAAAGATTCTTTTCTTGTCTCTTCTTCAAAGTCTCTTATTTTGAACAAAGCACGGGAAAATTCTTATCTTCCATTGGAAATGAAAAGTTTACGAACGATTATGCTTCCCAGCGAATGTAAAAATTTCAGTTAACTCGTCAGTGGGTCAAAATGATCGCTGACCTTTTTAGTGCGAATCAGAAATCCGTATGACACGCATTTTGCTAATTATACGTATGCGTAGATAATATAGACATCGCAGAAGTATTCAGATATTTTCAGATAATTCAAAAAAATAACACAATGTAGTATTGGAGCTTATGTTGAAAACTAACGTATTTGCATCGATTAGCTTAATTTAGTTTTCCACATTAGATTAGATTACCACAGAATCATACATTTCTGGTACCTAATTTACAGGTACAGTTACAGATTAGTTTTCAATACATCTACCTACGAAAGAGAAGTTAAAAAATTTGCTATTGGTAATGTATACGTAAATTTAGAATCGTTAATCTCGTCATATTTTAAATGAAATATCTGATAGATCAATTTTTATACAGATCTATGCACGATATCGCTTCGCGTGACATTTCGTCTATAGACGAGAGAGAAGGTTGATATCAACTTTTTTTATTCACGATGATTGGGCACGAAACAAAGCGTGACAGATTCGAGAAGTATCCACCAATCGTACGTGACTCGATCGACCACCATAGGATGTCGATGAAACAAGAAGTCGGTGCCAAACGAAACCAGTTGAGCAGCTTTATCGCAGCCTCATCGATCTTGATATCGCGTCAACGATCATCGGAAAAAAGGTAGACAGGGCGAGGAAAAACAGACGAAGATCGTTTCTTCTTGTTTCCCTTTTTAATTGTCTGGTTGATCGCCAAGCAAGAAATGGATGCGGTCGACAGTGACGACATCGCGTAACGCTTCTTGCACACTAGCCTTGTTGTGTCTTTCTTCTTTATTGCAACTTGTTTTTCTGTGTGTGTGTGTGTGTGATTGGTTACGTGTCGAGAAACAATGTTACCTTAATCGAAGTATATTGATGCAACCTATATTGAAATTCGAGATTTATTGAATGTAGTAGCGTTGTATCTGATCACACAGTACTTGGAGAAATTAGTAGCCAGAATGTTTCCTGGAAAAATACAGAATCTTTTACTACCTTGAATGATTCGATAATTTAACAAATCGAAGATCGATTGTGTTCGCTATGCGAATCGTCCAATTCTTTATCCTAATTGCACACAGCCAACTTCGTAAACTAATTTCCATCTATTTTCCACGAAACATTCCAATTACACAACTTTCCATTCCAAGCTCACGTCCCCGGAATAAAAAAAATGTATTCGCTTTGCTTACTTCACCGAATTCACAATTTCCACAAAACCAGCCATTTCTACTCTCGCCGAGCAAACTACCCCATGTCCCAAGACACAGATTCCCGGCTGCCTCCGATGCAATTGGAGCAATATACCACATTCCAGGCCGATTGTTACTACACGAACAACGTTGATGAATGCGCGTCTCTCCGAAATTGAACGACAAAAGAATCAGCGGACGATACATCACCGCGAAATAATTATTCCACGCGGCATAATCGCAGCCACATGCAACTCCTAGCGCGCATTAATAATTCGCGGTGAATTAAGATCGCTTCCCCGGACAGCATTGTCGCGAATTCTTCACCGTTTTCGCACCCTCTGTCACGGCGAGGCTGAGTTTCAGCACTCGTGACGCGGAGCCGCCGCGGTGACACCCTGTAACCCATTTGTCTGGCTGGAAGGCGCGAGTCCGTGAGTCGCGACGCGCTCCAAACAATTCGTTACACTTGAAATCAATTAGCGCAAAACGGTGGTAAGTTGGTAAAGGGTCTTAGCCACGGCGGAAACTACGGGGGTTACTTTGAAAAATGACGTTTGTCCTACCTGGTTTGACCGGCTGCGAAATCGTTCTGCCTTAACGCCGACTATCTCGCAGGCTATTTTTCTTTCTACCCTCGAGCGTTTACTGTGTGTTGTGGTTTGGTCAGCGAGATTGGTGAGGTGGTTGAGATCTATGATAATTTGTTGGGGATTTAGGGCGAGCATTTGAGGATTTAACGTAAAATTTAGAATGGCGAAAGAAAATGTTGCGCTGTTTGATATTCAAAGTGAAACAACTATTCTAACGATCAGCAATATCGAATTAATGTTTAATCGAATCGAATTGAATTGAATTTATGACAACCATTTGCTGTTACATCCTCTAAATTTTAAAATTGTTTGGTTAATGAAATTGAAGAGGCGATGAAGATATTTAATAGTTTATTTATAATAGGAATTTGGATCCAAGATTTTGAAGTTTGACGTAAAATTCAGAGACGTGAAAGAAATCTTTGTAGCGAATCGATATTATTCTACCAGGTACTTGGTATTCGGTGAAACATCTACGCTAACAACTGATGAAATTGAAACCAAATTAAACTTTAATCAAGCCAAATCGAATTCAAATTCAATTCACGATAACGATCTTCTATTACATCTTCCAAATGGTCAGCGAGATTGCGGAGATAGTTAAAATTTATGATAATTTGGAGATTTGGATTGAAAATTTTATATAAGTTTTATAAAGACAATATTTCTTGTTCGCTTTTCATAAATATACGAAGTAAAATATTGTTCCGTCTCAACTTGAAACTTCTTCTACGGCCATGGGCCGCTACAGTTGTTACATGTTTTTCCTTAAATTTTTTTCATTATTATCCAACCAGGAGTGTTCGTTTGAAAATTTGTCCATTTCATAAAAGTGCATGACAAACAAGCTATCGAATTTTTCGAGCCGTCTAATATTTTACAAGAAAGATTATTCAGATCCTACAGCCTAGCTTCTACATCCTACATCCACAGATCCTAACTAACATATCGTAATCGTAATGAACAAAATTTCTTTAAACAATTCTGCATTGGTCACTCTAACTAACCTACTAGTTCCAGTGTGAACCAATGCCTTGATACCTACACCTCGAAATCTACGATCAATTCAACGTTAACCAATACACCGAACAAGGTAAATCGAGCGAAAGAAACAGGAATTCCTGTCTTTGCACGACTGCCACCGTTTGTCGTGTTTGTCACGTCCACCACAAGTCCCTCTGATTCGCTTCCACGAGATTGTTTACCGGAAAGTTGAGCCTTCGGATTTTGCGTTTCCACAGTTTTCCCAGCCAGAGAAATCTCCGTGAGATCGTCGCCGACTTCTGCCACGAAATTCGCCATGTTACGTCTTTTTCTGTTGATTTATGGCCATGACACGCTGGATCCCAGGAAAGTTGGACGCTTTTGACGAGATAAGTTAAGAAGGTTCGGCGGTTTGACGCCGTTAGGAGTGCAGCCATTGTTGGGAGCTCGTCGATCGAAACGAAACTAGCTGCACTTTTACGTTTCGATATAAATATACCGTCATTCTTTTTAAGTAGTTCAAATATCCTATCTACCAGTCAAAGATCATAGAAGAAACATATAACGAGTATATATTTGTTGGTTTCTTTTATTTTAACGTCACTGTTACGACTAAAAATAATGTTTTACGATAGTAAGAGGTAGGCAAGGATGAAAGAAAGATATCAGGTTCGGCTGAACATATAATAAAGGAACAATATTTCAATATCTTAATCAATTTCGATATTTTGACCTTTAACGAAAGCGTACAAATACGTAAAAATTACCTCGATTAATTATAAGTCTACGTACTTCGAAGAAATTGCATTTTGTTTGGAACAAATTGCATTGTATTTGGAAAAATATGATTGGAATTTTACTCGAAGCAACATTACATATGCAGCCAATCTAATGTAACTTCGCTTCAAAAAACACAGGATCCTTCAAATATTTCAACGCATACGTATTTTGAAAGATGGAAAGATGTTAGATAGGGCGTTTTAATTAAAGAGGGCGGAATATTACTTGCACTCCAAGTTTCGGTTTCTTTTTTCCTTCGAGGTAGCTCGTACCAGTGATTCGTTGTCACGATATCTTCACGTAGGCCTTAATGATCTCTGTCCACGCCACTTGGTAGTAAATCCATGTAATTTCGTTGGCATTTTTTGTTCGCAAATGGTTCCCGTTGTATCGTTACGCGCGACGATTAATGAAACCTTCGTTTCGTATGATTTAGTAAGATAATATCGTGTAATCGGATGAAGATTCTAACGAGTAGTTTGCTTTGAGAAATGATATCCGTAATGAAACTTTTCTGTTTGATCTATGTCATTAAAGAATCTAAGTTCGCTAAATTATAATGAAATTTTTGTTAAATTCTTAAAGTAATTATCATATTGTATCTAACTAATAAGGTATAAATTCGTAAACATGAATAACAACACTTACGTTTTCTAAGCGAATGTTCGTGATCAGTCTCGAATGTTCCGTTGGGTACGTTCCATTTCTTTCTTCAAGTACATCCTGAATTTTGTTATAAAACACCTAGAAACATTATTTAATTACTTAAAATATACGATATTTACGAATTCTTTTTAATGGTACAACTTAAGTGCTATCTTATACAACGGGGTCGTAGTCGAATACCACGAGGAACCTTCTTCTCGGAATCAATGATAAATTACGATCGTGGTTGCCCTCACAGCATGCGACGGTAATGTCTGCTAGCAGTCGACACCCAATACAAATTTCCCTTTAAATCCTCCCCCTTTCAACGTTAATGCACCCCATTGACAAAAGTATTATAGCATCGTATTCTTCAACCCCAAACATTCCCCACAAATTCATTTTTGTCGTCTAATATCGCTATAGTATTAAAGAAAAATGAAAAATTAATTCCTCCCTAAATCTTCATTCTTTCGCCATTCACATACCCTATTCTCAAATATATCGTAACACTAACACGCTCTTCGACACACAAACGTTTTTCATAAATCCTCCTTTATAGAAAAGTAAGAGATTCCTGCAAATTTCTCTTTAACTCGTTTGTATTTGTTCTAGTCAAACATTTACGATATTGAGTTTTGTTTTCTAAGATTTTGCATTTATTATGAAATTTGAGTATTTATAGCGCTATGATAAAATAGGGTTTTCTTACATCGCGTGATCTTTTTATATTTTTGATTTGCGTAGTTAACTTCTGTATCTGTAGCACAGTCTGTCGCAAAAATAACCGAACATCTTACATCTTTATCTTAAGATAAAAAAAAAAAAAAAACACCAGTAGCGACATCGAATAATAGAAATACACTCTTTACTATCGTTACATCAAATTTTTATGGCAGTCACGTTGTTAGAAACAGAGTTATAACAATCAACGTCGGAATAGGGTTCGTATACGCGTCGAAGAAAGTGCTTCTGTTGCGTAATAATGCATCGGCTTAACACGCGCCGGCTGTAATTGTCTTTCTCGAAAACAACCAAATTAAAATTTTACACCGTCCGGCTTATTAGCCAGATTTAGCACAGCGCAATTACATTTTTTCTCCGCGGCTTCAAATAACAACGAAGGGCGAACGTTATTACAACATTTAAAACATCCGCGAGACTGTGACGGGCGTTCTCAAAGAATTCCATAAAAAGACGCACTGCAGTTATTTGACACATTATTTGGTCGTGCGAATCGTCGTATCGCTACAGGAGAAATGTATTTCTAATAAAATAAAACATTCTCCTCAAACTCTCCCCTTCTCTGCTTTGTTACCTTTAGAAAGTTCGATTATTTTCAGAAGGCCATTTTTGAAAGTCCGTTTTATGTTATACTAGATCGGTATATTTAATGTATCTATTATTCCAATACATATTATATATCTTGAAGAAACAAGTACATAAATTGTTTCATTCACATTTTCTATAATGTTATAGTAATAAGTCACAAACTTAACTTTCGGACAATATCTCGTTACTTGGTCGGTAATAGACTAACATTCCTCGGCCTCGAACATTCCTCAGGAATCCTTATCATCCAATACTGCCGTAGCATTATAGAAACGTAAAAATATTGTTGCAGCGTTTAGGGAGATCGTCGTGACAACGGGACGACGTTTCATCCCCGTTTATGTAACGGCCTGTTTCCCAGGGGCGTTTCGTTAGCGGTGCTTAATCTATTTACGCGCTCCGGTAACACGAGCGCGACGTAAAAAGCGAGCGCTCCGTGATACGCGCGAGTATCAGCCAGGCGAGATTCGCCGCGCGATATTCAACACGGCCGCGTCGCCTCGTGCAATTATGTCGTCGTCGACGGGGATGAATTATCATGGCGTTACCGTTACATGTAATAATTCCTGTTGGAATTATTCGCCACGAAACCGCGTCCAATGTCGACTCGCTATTGGCCTCGCTGAATCCACAGCGGCGCGCAAATGAAATTTTTAAATTTCCACTTGTATGCACGTTGGTAATCTTTATGTTAGCAATTGTTTATCGCGTTTTTTTAATAGTCACCTTGGCTGAGATTCTAAGGAATATCTCTTATTTGCTCCTGTTCTAGGATTATTTGAAATTTAATGGCGCGTTTACGTCAGACGAACGAATGCTCGTTCAATTCTCACTCTCTGGTAAAATTAAAAAAAACAAAAGTGGAAACGTGTATCCATTTGTGTTTTCGCGACATAAGCGCGTAATCTCTATAAACGTTCGCACGCGTTCGTTGGGAAGCACGCGTTCGTCGAACGGACACGCGTTTCTACTTTCATATTTTAATTTTTCCAGAGTGGGACGCGAACGAGTATTCGTTCGCCTGATGTAAATGCACCACGAGAGAACGAACAGAAATCTATCGAGTAACAACAGCCATAGACCAATAACTCGATTCATTTACGAAAACAATGAAGAAACCGACGTATGAAATATGAATTTGGGATCCGATATAGAAACGTTTGGACTGCTTTGATGGAAATATTTGTTTCAAATGTTTCGCGAACGAATGATTTTTCAATCACTTCGCTATAACAAATTTGTTGTGCGAAGTATCGAGAGAGTTTGAGCCATCCATAAAAAAGTAAAAAAAAATATCGGTTTCCGTGTGACAAGGTTCTATAAACGTGAAATGCTCGTAGCTATATTTAAAAGGAATATAGTATTCTATTTGGACTAGTCGTTCTTTTTTCGCCGATAATCTTTTTCTAAATTAGACCAAACAAAACGTATGATTAGTTTCAGCTGCGTGGACCACCATGTATAGGCTAGCTATGCTTGTTCACCAAACGCAACGGCAATCTTTATTGCTGTTTGAATTACGTTGTTTTTGCAAGTGAAGTCGCTGCGGCATGGTATCTCTATCGCGCCGGAAATAAAAGTTTGCTGAAATGCATGAACTTCAACGAGGAAGGAGTGCAGTTCTGCAAACCACGTTATAATACAAGTTGGATCGGCTGTTCGGTTCGGTTCGAGAACATGTATATTTACGACAGAGTTCCGAGATTTTTCTCAATTTGTTCATTATACCGTGCAGAGTGAATCGTTAAAATCCAACTCTGAATTAACCCTTTAAGTGACCAGAAAAATTGAGGAAAATGGTTTAAAAAATGCTTCTTTTTCTTTATTACCAAATTAGTCGAAGAAATAATTCCAGCCTGGAAATAAATAAAAATCTACGACTAATTCGAAAAGACCACCGTGAGAAATAATTTACATATAACGTAAAAAATGTTCAATTTGCTTAAACATTTAAATGAATTAAAGTCACGACGAATTTAATTCACAATTCCATCTGCCACTATATATTCTCTTTTCTCATCAGACTCCGTCACCGCACAATTTTCTCCAAAATCAACTATTCACCTTCCTTTTCTACTGATATTTCCACATCAGGTTTCGCGTCAGCTTCTGCAGGAATCGTCTCACGTAAAAATATTACTTTGATCAAGGCTTCCTAGC
This sequence comes from Bombus pyrosoma, assembly GCF_014825855.1. Classification (NCBI taxonomy): domain Eukaryota; kingdom Metazoa; phylum Arthropoda; class Insecta; order Hymenoptera; family Apidae; genus Bombus; species Bombus pyrosoma. The sequence continues at coordinate 11,288,311 of NC_057774.1, forward strand.
CGGGAGCGTCATTCTATTACATCTCCTGATCTCGAAGACAGTCGTGACAATTTTATTAGAGCTCGCCATATTTGTTGAACGAGGACGATGGTCATCGATTTCAGTAATGAAATTCTTAATGAAACAAAATTGTATACCACACATACCAATCGTCTCTACAGTCGAAGAATATAAGTTTCATAAATGGCGAAACTTTGGTTAAATTGCTAAGCTAATTATTACAGTTGAACTTCGATGACCTCGCTAATTCGAAAATCTGTATAAAGCTCTAAAAGTCGAAATAAAAGTTGATGTAACTCGAATTATTCGTCACATGTTCAGATGCATTATTTTACTTGTGTGGCTCAAAGTTAGAATAGCTAGATCTTTAGAAGTCGAACTTTTATCGCCACTGTCTCTGCAACTCGAAGTGTAACTATAGTTATGCTATTATCTCCTTTCTTCCAACTGTTGGGATCGTCTCAAATAACATAAGACCATACAAGCCTTATCCCTGCATTGCCCTTCGACCACCACGACCACGTGCATAAACATGGAAGGTAGTCGTTTTCTGTCAGTCGAACGCATAATTGCCATTATCTCTCGCGTCTTCAACTTTTACGTTTATGCACGTTGAACAAAATGAATTCTTAGAGGAGATTTAAAATACTAACACTTTCCGAGAAGCGAATGTATTGTAACTGTGCCTTCGTACAAAGCTTTTGTACGTCGAATTTACCTTTGTTACGCTTCTTTTACCCGAAAAACTCGACGAATCGAAACGTCTATAACTCGAAGATTTTTAGTTCTCCCCTTGAGGTTCGACTGTATATCCTAACTAATAAAGTATTCGTAAATCTTCGTACGTAAACATAAATGGCGAGATACAAATTTTCCAAATATTATACGTATACGTACCTTGTTTGCATATGTTCAATATTTTGCAGAATACATTCCGAGTGCCGTGGTAGAACTATCAACTATGTGTAACTATGTGGTTTTCAGAACCACGTTTTCAAAATTTGATCAATTTTTCGTCAAACATGCAACAAATTTCTTGGCCTGTCGCGTCATTCTATTATACACGTATCCTAATCCCGAAGTCGTGACGATTTTATCAGAGTTCGCGATATTTGTTGGACGAGCGAGGGAATCATTCCTGCCGTTGGATAGGATGTTCCCGGCGGGTGTTCGCGCGATTCCTCGGTGGTTGTTGGACGCTGGGCCATGAGTAATGTAGCTCGGAGCGCGTAACAATAATGCCGTTAATAATGAAATACAAGCAGAAACCGAGGCGGGTACTTATTTGGCGCGTGCTGCGTGGCCGGGCATCCTGATAGAGCTTTAATTCTGGGATACCGTAATATCGGGCCCGCGTGTTTTCGAAGCCTAAACGATGCATGGAATTACCGTGGAATGCGATCGGTTGAGCTGTGCGGCCTCATTACCGCATTAGCGTTATTAGATGTCTGTTATAGATCGGCACGTACCTGCGCATATTTATAGTTAATGCCGCATTATACGCGCGGCCGGCATCTTCTAATAATTGAGACGCGATCGACAGGTTCCCGCCGGGAATCGCAATCGGCATCGAAATAGTTTACAGGAATGCTATATACAGAAGCTCGGAGTTATAGATAGGACGCTATATTGTACACAGAGAAATTGGAGTCGTTCGTGTAGAGTGTAAAGCATGGTAGATTGACGGTGGACGTGTATGAATTTTACAACAAGTGTAAACGTTTTAGTAAAAGTAAAAGAACATTGTAATCGATGTAATTGTTTTAATAATTAACATACAGATGACAAAAGAAGTGGTATTTTGCACGTGTCCTTGTTTTCTAATGGGCTATTTTTCTCTATCAGGTTCCACAGATTTCATGTCCACAGTATCGAATTTTTCTAGTCTTACGAAAGCAGTACTGGATAATACAAAATGAATCGACATTTATCTACTTGTATGATATGCAAGTGATATAATAAATACAATGGCGTGCAAACAAACGATAAGCTACAAAGTGCTCGAGAGCCACTAATATACAGATACTAACGTAGGATGTACATTTGCCGTAGGTGTAATGACATAGATACATTCTTGTCAAACTTCGTAGAACGAAGAGAAACACAGATTGAAATTCCAATGCAGTCAAGTCAGTAACACAATCCTGTTGTAAACAAATTCTTAGAAAATACAGTCCGCGAGACAGTATCGTAGATCGATGACAATTTTTCCAAACTTCATAACAATCTTAAGAACTGCTAAATGTAGAAATACTTAGTCACAAGTTCATATATCAACGTGTATCACTAAATGAGATAAAATCTCCGTGATCGAAATCGAAAGACGAGTACTTCGCGTTAATCATTTTTAATCACAAAAAGATTTCCGTGAAACACACTCGACGCAATCTTCAACGGATTTCGAACGGACGTTTCAACTCTCCGCAATATGGACGACGGAATTCACATTCCTTCGGACAAAGGAACGCATCGAACGCGATTAAATTTTCAGGAAATCGCCCCTCGAATAAAACGGTCGCTGTGATTTATTCAGTTTTCATTCGACAATCCGCATTATAGCGCATAAAGGCGTGGTCGTACGCGTTATATAGCCGCGTTCCGTTCGCGCGGGACCAAACTCTCTCTTGGGAAGATCGACTGATATATTATTGCGACGAAGTAAACTAAAGCGTTCTTATCGCGGGAATCGCGTTCAAGGAAGGGCGGAACGTTCGTCGAAATCCTTCGGACGACTGTCAGCGCGTACATTTTAACGAGACTTGTTTAAAGTCTTAAAAATATACTCGCACTATATCGATTTCAGTCTCTTCTCTTCGTTTCGTATCGTTTCTACGTTGCTCGAATGTATTTTTCTTGGCTGGTACGTTAGCCCTGTACGGCTATCACGCTGGGACTTAATTGAAACGAAACGAAACGAAACGAAACGAAAAGAGAAGGGGGAAAAAAGAAGGAAACGGCGAACTAGTCCACAACGATCGTTGGATAAGATAAATCGAAGATCCGACGATTTCCGCCGTTGCCAGTAACTGTATTTTCTATCGAGTTGCTCTTGTTAGCTGGGAAAACGCAAAGGCAGATTTCGATCGACAGACTATGGTACTGAAGTTACGAAAAAAGAAAGGAAGGAAAAAAGGAAACCAGAAGGGAACTAAAACTGTACTTTCTCGGCTATTCTACCTTCCTTAAGAAGTTTCTTCTTGGTACTTCAACAATTCTTTTATGAATCTTAAGGATTGAATGAAGTTGTTGAGCTGCTATCTGTTGGACAATCAAGTTGCACCTCTTTGTTATTCTTTAAGGTGACTCGATATGGCAGAATTACAATAAATAGCTTTACTTCATGTAAATGGAAAGTTTATGTGTATTTGTAAATCTTTTCATGGTAAATAGTTGCAATTATTTAGACGATAATCGGATTAGTTGGAAATCGGTTTATTTACGAGGTATGGAAAAGGAAGAAGAAATTTTTCAAATCATGATTAACAATCGTAATCAGGTTATATTAAAAATTTAACGAAACCTATTCATGCAATAATTGAAGCGTTCAAATGGATAAAAGAGACGCGTAAATATACCAGGAGTTTTATCAATAGGAAGTAAGATGTCATAAATTTGCTTTTACGACTTTAGGTTCTTCTTGCACAAAACCCTAAAAGCTACAATAAAATACACTAACGCTTCTATGAGACCCAGTCGTACGCCCCATATACGATATAGAATTTGTATCATCTTCCAAAAAAAGTGCTTTAATTGTGACACATCATTTATCACTTATTTCATATCTCGAAGTAACATATTATTTGTCGTTTATTACAAATCTAAAACACTCCCTATCAGTTTAATAATTACCGAAACCAATTAAAGACTTAATAAAAACAAGTATTACACCCCAATTATAAAAGAATCCCGAATTTTTTTCAATAATTTCAAATAATACTTATTAAGGAGATCATAAATTTCTATAAATCTTTCTCTCCATCGATTGACCAGGCAAATAGAATTCGTTAATTATGCTATCAGCGATATATTATCTTAATACAGGTTTTAGGCACGGCTCGGGGCGGAGTAATTATTGCACCGTGGGAACAAGGCTGTTTGGACCACGTTACGCCGAAACGCACAATGTGGCTCGTTCACAAAATTATCGTGCCGCGTAATAATTATGTACCGGCAGGTCATAGAGATTTTTTAAGGAGCGTTTATCGAACGGCCCTCGTGAGATAATTTCATTAAGTGGCCAGGGGATGACGTGGTGGGTCGAGTCGCTTGTTTAACTCCCGGGCAAGTTGATTTTGGACGGTGTTTAATAATTGCGTAAGCCGCGCCGCCGGAATTATATCGGAGTAATTAGTATATCGTTACTGCTATGGCATAATGCAGCGTTACAATGCGGCCGAACGCGTTAATACGGGTTCAGGGTATACACGGTGGTTGGAGGATAATTCAAACCGAGCCAAATCCGATATTAGTTGACTTCGTTTAATTCGTTAATGGATCCGACTGAATCATTGATCAACGATTTTTCGCGGCGGTGACGTTTACCTAAATTGCGTACGACCGAGTAATTAGAATAATTTAGAAGTAGGGGTTCGGGGTACATGTCACCCATAAAGTGTATCAAGGACAAAGGATGCTGTTGTTTTGATCTGTATGCAGCATATGAATGTTTAATCGAATCGAGAAACAATTATTTGGAAATTAAACATTTGGAATATTTTGAAAATTATGAATAAATGTTTTCAGAATTCGGTAGGAAGAATGAGAGAAAGAATTTCCATTCTTTCGCTACGATAGCCTCAGAAACAAAAGCGTTAACACTGTTTATTATGAATCCTTTAATACTCATATTTTTCTTCGGTTTACTAATGAAAATGCTAGAACAATTTTATAATAAAAATAATTTACAATGCAAATAGACGTGCAATATATTGTTTGTAAGATTTATATATATATATATCGATATTTCTATGTTATAAATTTTATACTATAAGATATTATAATGCTCGAATCTATAAAAATCAACGATTAAAATAATCGGCTAAATTAAACGCCGAGCATATGCGGTAGGCGATGCGAGAAATATAACGTATATAAATATTTAACAAACTTGTGGCCACCTGTGATCCAACCATGTTTCGTGTTTAGCTTCTTGTGTGTAGAACAACTTGAAAATAATTGGATGTTTCAATTTTGACTTTTAGTTCATGCTATCATAACCCATAAATTAAATTGTAATTTATTGGGATTGCAGAATAATGCGACTTGACGTAACTTGATGCAAATTGGCCTCTAATTTAATCTGTAAAGCTGCCCCGTTGTGTCATTCCATTTTTGCTGATTAATATTCGATATTTGCGACATCGGTGAACAAAATATCAATTAATTTCATTGATCTTAACATCTAGTCAATGTTACGATAAAGTAACAAAATTGTCACTAAATGATCGAACTATCGACAATCTTTTCCTTCAAACTTTTTATACTTTCAGAAACCTTCTTCTATCAAACCGACGATATACACCTAACTTGCACGATTTTTATATCTAACAATTATACACACAGTACTTTACGTTAACTTTACTTAACTTTAAAAATTCATTTCTTTTCAACACAATTGAATTTCGACACGCAGTTTCCGATGGATTCACGAGCGTTCAGTCTCGCGATTAGACACCCATTACCAAATCGACGCCGTCGTCGAGTGTTACGTCATCACGTGCACTGACACCAACGCCGGCATTGCACAGGCATTCCATCAAAAACGGTGCTCGCGATTCCATCAAATTGCCAGCCATTTTATCAATTCTTCTCGCTTTGTTCATCCACCGAGGCTCATCCAAAAAGATAGAGAAATAGTAAAAATAAAGTGCATAATCATTTTATCGGAAAAACAATCGCGAAACGATTTTGTTTGACCGCGTTTGTCTTTTGTTGTTTCCAACATGTTGCACGTGACAAGTGCGGTACGAAGCCGATGCAGGAACGTGTATCGACAGCCGTTGGTTCGCTGTTTTCCAAAATTAGAGCGCTCAAAGGCGGATGGACAGATGAACGGCGGAAGTTGGCGCGAAGTTCGATGCGAGTTCGCGTCGGTTGAGATTGACGAAGTGTACGGCCTGATTGGGGTCTCGAACTTACGAGTTGTCGAGTTATTTCGAATTCAGTTGTGAGTTTTCATCAACGTTTGAAAGCCAGCGACTGTCAACGAACGTTCTCAACCGTAAATGATCGTTATAGCCTTTGTAGTCAGTGTGTCCTCGTTGTCATCGTGTCCATGTTGTGGAAATGTTGTGGAAACTTGGTTTTCAAAGTTCTCATAGCATATTGGGTGTAATCAAATCCATGATTATCGATTGATGATGACCAGATGATTCGAAAATTATATATAATTGAAAGAATTTTTGGTCTATTATTAAAAGAACTTTCAGTAATAATTAGTTTAAGAATTAGTCTATTGGATAATGAAGTGGAAATTTTCGGGAATAACTCTGAATTATCTCAAATTTTCAAAAGATTGCATAATTGGCTTAAAATAAATGGAACTGTAGTATGATGTTAATGAAAGAAATAGGACTCTACGTAAGGTACACTTTCAATTGTGCAACATAATTTATAATAATAAAATCTAAGGTGTTAATTTAGTGAATTTAGCTCTGAATATATTTCCACGATAGAGGTCTCACTGAATTATATACCTTTTTAATATGCTACGCCTATAATATCGATCGCATATTAAACTATTCAAACTTACTCAAATGAGAAACTTGACAATGTCAGACATGCGCAACTGAAAAGTTAATGCATAACTTGGACTGCTATGTTAAATGAATGATTATAACTCAAGATAGCTCTAATAAATATTAACGCATTGTTATTGCCGTAATAATAAATTCAGTATGAAACTAGCGGTATCTCGAAAGTTGTAGTATAACACGCATGATATATTCATTAAAATTGCGTTTATCAAATTTCGCGATTTGCTGTACGTGCATCAGTATACTGAGAGATAGTCGTAAAATCATATTTTGTTGAAAATCGCAATTTAAACCAAAATATGTTGTAAATGCGTAAGTTGTTCTGGTAATCAAAAAATCTCTTTATTTCAAATTATATCGCTAATTATTATCTCTGTACTTTGAAACAAAATCGAAACATTTCACTCTCAATTTCTAGCGCTGGTTCATACATTTGTAACAGTTTGGATTCAACTTAGGTTGGCTTATCTAGGTTTCGAGATATTTTAATTTAATTTATGCCCTATATTTTACAAGATAAATACCATCGATGGCCCTTATTACGCAAACAAAGAAACACAAAAACAGAACACAAATGAAAATGTATTTTATGAAAAAGTATTTTACAATCGAGTAACTTAATTTAAGCTGTTATGGGAGACCCTTAACCCGAGGATACTAATTGAGGGTTAACATCGCTGATCACAATCGTTGCGTGGTAACCAACTTTATCGTCATTTACAATTGTCAGAGTTCTCTTCCACAATTGAACTAACAGCTATTATTAGCGAAATTTTACTAGTCACAGGTTACGAGTTAACGGCGTTATTAAATTCTCTGCATAACGATAAGTTTATCAATGAGGACTTTATAAATTATAAACCAGCTTTAATTCGAGTCATTCTGTCATCCTACACCGATCCTTCTAAAAAAAAAAAAAAAAAAAGAAACGAGCCAAACGAAGAAGGAAAAGTGAAAATAAAAAAGCGGTATCATTCTTATCACCTTTCATATCTAAAATCACAATTGCATTTTCCCTCTACCCACGTATCCATTGGGATCATTTTATCGTCGTTCGCTGATGCTTCTCAGGGAAACCAGCAACAAAGAACTGAAAACAAAAAGCCAATATCACGCATATATTCGTGGAAACGCGAAGTTACACGCTACCAGGGATGAAACGAGAAACGAAATCGATAATCGCGTGTAACGCGCGCACAGCTCGGTGAACGGTGTCATTGAAAACGTGAAAAAAAAAAGGTTTATGACCGATAGGACGGTTTTATTTGGAGAGTGTTTCGAAATTTGACGGCTGAATGGAAGGTATGGCGGGCGCGAGGAGATATTCCATTCCTAAATGCAACGACACTCGAGTTACCCCGGCTGTTTGCTACGTCGCGTCGCGTTCGATAGAAAAAAAACGTGAAAAACACGAAATCATCCCCGTGTCTATTGCGGGAATGGTGACAAGATGTTCCCGCCGCGATTCCGTGTTATATTCGTCCGTTTTCGGTACGCGCCATGGGAACTGGCTAAATTTTCACCGAATATTCACGTCTAATTTAATTCATCCTACTGTCAAAGTTATAACACGAATATGAGCACGTTTACGAGAGTATCGTGGATTGATATTGAAATCGATACGAAATATACCCGAAATTATCGCTAGAGAACCGAGTGTCTCGGATTAACTGACTTTGGTTAAGCGTTTTGCGAATAAATGGTATTGAATCAAGGTACTCTGTATTTTAATTATAAAATCTCCGACAAATCGAGCAACAATGACTTCGTTATTTGTGATCGTTGTAGTTACGTAATACTATAACGTGACTAATTTAATTTTCCAAAGTCAATATATACTGCAATGATTTGATTTTACGGAATTGCTATAAGTACGTGCAATAGAATATTACGACGCGATTAATTTAATTTTTGAAAAATAATTCTTTATAATCTTAAATAAATTCTTTATCTTTAGATCCTTTAATTTCTGAATTATAGAAAAGGTTAGAACGATTCCTATAAATATGATCACAAATATAGGAAGACTTTCAGCGTCAAGATAAATAGTTATTTAATAGACAATTTTTACGCACAATTTGCTAAATCCAATTCGAATATTGTTATTACAAATCGACCAAAGTGTCCTGTACAATTAAACGTTCCAGAAATTATTATTTTCAAATCGCGTTTACGGGAAAAGGCGAACAACCTTGAACTGTGACGCAACTTCGTCGTTAATTCAATTCGAAAAAGTTGAAGTGGTCGGTTGAACCAGGATTTTTGGAACGTTTAATACTAATTTCCGCGCGTAAAACCGGTCCAATATGCTTGGCAAAAAGTTGTCTGGCCATTTATCCAGGAAACTTTCTGTAACGCTTGTTCTCGAGAGAACTCGGTTAAACGTTTATTTTTGATTTCCGTTATGAAACGGATATTAAAGTAGCGGGGCGGTTTCCATATAAAACGCGTTCACAGCCAGAATTTATCCCCGAGAGCTGTCATCATTGTAAAGTATAACGTTGTTTATTATTGTCTGGCTTCGAATAAATTCGTCGAAGTTGCATTTTAAGCTTCGACTATGCTATTTCGTTTGCCATTATGAAGTCCCGAAGAGAGAAAGGTTCTTTAACAAAATTAAGTCGAATGGATGATAACGTTATTCGACGTTCTAATACAAACATAAATATTTGGAAAATTTACTATCACCTCCAGAGTTGACAAAAATGATATAAACAAACAAGTATATGATTAATAAGAATTAAAAATCGAAACCTTCGCAAGTTAAGATCGCAATTTCACAATTTTAATATCAAATTCACCATTCTACAGCAACGTATATGCTAAAGACTCCTTTTACCTATGAGAAGAATAGGCATTGAAAGGTATATATCATTTTCTTCTTGTAAAAATGTATTAAAAATTTGCAATCCTTCGACGAAATAAAACTACCTAGACCATTATTATTATTATTATTATTATTATTATATATTATTATACAGAATAAAAAACACGTATGAGCATTAATAAGTAACCTTCGCGTATTTCGAAATTTTTACGATATACGCAACTACAAAATGTTCGATATTAAAGTTAGGAGATTCGGGTGGTTTCAACAATATTATACCTTAGGTGAAAAATGCCAGCGAGCTGCGACGGATCGGAACGCAGTAAGAACGAAAGGTAAAATCGCAATACGTGACAGTCGAAAAGGCAGCCAGCCGGAAGTCGGCCGCCGGTTTCTTCGGCGACTCCCCAAGGTGTAATGGACGATCGTTAAGGACAGATTCGGGCGTTAATGCCGTTTTAAGGGAAAACTGCGTGGCTGCAAGTGCTTAATTCTCCGCTAGCCTAGTCTGCCGGAACCGAGGTCGGTTTTTCGGGGCGCGCGAACGCCTTCCCTCTTCTTTATAGCGACTCGTGAACTTGAGCGAGGGAAAATTAATCCTCCTCTCCTGCCCTTGCCCTACTCTTTTCCATCTTTCGCACATTGGCCGCGTCAGTCATCTTTTTCCCACCGCTTCCCTTCCGTTTAATTTCATACATCACGTTACGGAATATCGAACGATTCTATAATCTTGCACGTTCTTCTTTCACCATATCTTTCTTGTGCTTTTTAAATATTTTTGTTGTGTTATTGACTGTATAAACGGTGTTGCAACTTTCACTTGAGAAGTTAAGAACTTTGAAATCATTAATATTTATATCATTAATAAAAATGACAGCTCTCGCCAATGCGTTAAACCGTTTGGCCTGATCTTCGTAGATCCTGACTAATCTTCCGTTATCATAAAATTAAAAAATAATAGCAAAATTATCGTTATCTGTCGAAAAATGTCGCTCTCGTTCCACAAAATATTTTTACTATCTCATTGCAAAGTCTTATCGAAGATGAAATTCTTCTCTTAAAGGATCTCGAAGAAAGGGAATACAATACAAATGAATGATACTTTTCGTATCTTCGAAATTTAAACACTCGTTCGTAAACATACAAACGCCGAAGAACGCTATGCGAAACATTAAATCACATTAAGTCCTGCGACGAAAAAATTATTCGATCGCTCGATTATCGCACAGGAAAGAACTTGAAAATTTTTTCCAGAAGAAAGATCGAGACCCATCGATGTAATAATGATAAATGATCGAAATGTGACACCAAATGTTTGGAAATGAATATTCTTTTACAGAAGACGCGAAATTGCCCATTAATAGATTTCTGAACAAAAGGTAACTCGAGAAACGAATTTATTGCATGGAACAACTGCCGTTTGATTATTCGCTGTCGAAGTCGAATGCACGAGGCTGGGATTTTCAACGCCGTGTCGGCCGTATGGACATGTCCGATCACGAACTGGTTTCTGTGTCCTGAATAACCCGAGAGAATATCGCTCCCATTACGCTGCTAGTTCGTGAGATCTGCACGTGACGTTTTCGTGTATTTCCACGCGATTTATCAGCTGGTACTTTAAACAGTTATGTAAAAAAAAAAGAGGAAAAAAGAGAAAAGTAGGGAAGAATCCAGGAAAAGACGTTTCTATCCAATTGCTTCTGTTTAGTTTTTGTAGACTGAATAAATAAATCTTACGTTAAAAAAGCGAAGATACCAAAGTACGGAAAGATTAACACGTTACGTGTTTCAAAGAATAGCTGATGTTGGAATATTCAAGTAAAAGAGACTTTAATCTCCTTCTCCCTGAATAAATATTTTTACCGTAATGTAAATAACATCTTTCGATCGAGTATCTTTTAATCTGTCATAAGCATTCCCGGATACAAACGTGTACTTTTTGGCACTCGGTAAAGTATGGACCGTAAAAAAATAGAAGATCTATCCAGCTGAAATCGATTCCAATCTTTGATTCGGAGCATGTGCAATATTTCAGTTAAAAAACGACACGAGTTAACGGATAGAATAAGCAATTTTCGTTGCGGATCAAATTCACTCAAAACGCTCTATCAGAGCTTAGGTGGAAGGGTATCAGAAACAAACGGAAATGCAGGTTCTCGCACGGAAATCGGCAGAGTGGCGGGAGAAATATCATCGCTCTCTCAATCTTTGGCCGTGTAACGGCACTTTGTTCAAAAACACGTCACAGGGAGTCCCCGTTTGGGTTAACACGCAGACCTAAATTCCCTCTGCGCGTCCAAAAGAGCGTGGCTTTTTTCGCGAAAGCCCCGGTGAAATCGTCGTGTTTTCGACACAGAGAAACGTTTTGCTTCCTGACTCGTGTTCCGGCCGCGAAACCTCTTCTATGCAACGTTGTACGATCGAGCTTTCTGGATCGCTGCTGGTTGCTCGCCTTTGGCTTTTCTGCGCGGGTGCACGGAGTCTATGCACGCCCGCGGCGAAGGAAATAGCGCGAGGAAAGAGGCAGGTGCATGAAACCGTTTGCTGAAAAATAAGGTAGGAGTCGAAGCTCCCTTCCGGCTGTTTTCTAACGACCCTTCGACTTAGGTGGAGCAAGGTAATTTAATGATTCAAGCTCCGTTTCAGTTGCTGAGCTTCTCCCCCGTAGCCTGCAACGCGCTGATTTCTTGTTCACCTGCATGCACCCTGCGCTCTCAACCCGGGGATCTAATTTCGGGTATTTTCTTCCATCAGCTGTGCTGAATTACGACTCGTTATCCGAGCAGAAGCTCGTCGTGCTCCCAAGTTTCTCATTCACTGTTCATCGTCGGCTAAGTGGGGATGATTCATAAGGCTGAAATTGATAAGAGGATCGAGGATAGAATGTTCTTGAGGAGTGTTTGCCGAGATGTGGGATTCGTTTGAAGCGGTTGCTTTGATCGCGAGCGTCTTGTGTGTTTGTTCAGTGGCTTGTGACACGTGATACGTAGATTGGAAGAATGGAGAATTTCAGCTGTACTTTGAATTTTGCGTTGCAATTAGAAGCGAAAAGAGAGTTTGACCGCGTATATCGTTATAGGAATATGTATGTTTAATGGTATAATATTATACGATGGTGATTTTAATGAGAAGCAATTTTTTAATTCAGTGGCCTGTCGATCGATCTGATAAAAAGCATAATTTTACTTAGTTTAGAGATTAATTATACATTTTAATTGCCCTATCGTATATTACAATATTAAATTTTTCTTACAAAATTTCGTAAATTTATCGTCCATCCTTAGGAGGACTATATTCTTGAATATCTCTTATATTTTGAACGTTAGAATATATATTTTCGTTATATCGCTGTAAGTATGCGAGTCTATCGAGTTTAATTACTTTAATCTCTCTCAAAATTGATTATTTTGAACAATACGGATTCATGGGTAAGTTCAGATTATACCGAGAAAAAATATCGTTTGTAACGATGCACAGAGTTCGATAAATGACAGAAACCGGGCAGTAGATTAACGCGTAGAGAGTTGTGGCTATTCACCTTCGTGGACGATCATAAATCCCATAATGGAAGGATGTGAAAACATCGTCGAGTGTGCCAATGCATCACACGGATTTACTTTTACGCGGCTGGCCAAGGGAAAGGTAAGGAACCAATTAAAGTGGAAATCGCGTAATAAAATGCAAACGACGAGTGGGCAGGAGCAATTAAAGGGGATGAAACGCGCGATAAAAAGGCAAGTCTGGCGGACGCTTCGGCCACTCTGATTTAATGGTCATCGAGAGGCTGAAAAGTCATCTAATTTATTTCATTTATTTTGAGCCTCCGTGCATGAGAACGCTAAACGAATATTACATAATATCGATTATGCAGAGTACTGAAAGTAATTCGATATTTCAATTTTAACGCGATCGATAGTATTTATTTGAGAATTCTGGATTTTCTTTAGTCAATGGGTTTACGAGTTCTTAGTAGATCTAGGTTAAAATGATGTTAAAAATACATTGAACGAAGGTGTACAAGTTAAGAAGAAACGTATCAAATAAATATAAAAATACAATTAACATTATATATATAAATTTATTCTATATGTAAGCATGTCAGAATTGTACAGATCTCTGGAAAGCAAAGCTCTAGTATAATACCTGTTTGTAATATTTTTTTATTACAAAAACTAAATTCTATTTAGAAATAATTTCTCATTCCCCTTATAACGATCGTTGAAACACTAACCGATACCACGAATAATTAAACAATTCAAAATTCCACTTCTACCACGCTATTCCTCTAACCCGGAAAACAGCAAGTTTCTTCGTCGCATCGCCGCGTTTCAAACTGCAATTAATTATCAGCCAGCGACCGAGGAAGAATTAGATGGAGAATATTTCTTCGATGGCGCGTCGTGTCGAGTAGTTTTCTCGGCGCAAAAAAAAAACGGCAGCGTTGGAGAAACGACGCGAAGAGACGATGTGAGCGCGTCAAAGGCGAACAGTTTTTTTTTTTTTGGACGAGATTTCACCGACTTTTTCCATCGTTGAGAGAAACTTTCGGAAAATTGATGGCGCGATGTAGCGCGACGATGAGAGAGCGCCGATCTCTCGTCGGAAATCCGGAAGAAATCTCGAAAAGTGGCGATCCACGAAAGTTCGGGGTCAGGTGGTTCCATTCCCCTGGCTTCGACCAATCTGGAAACTTTCGACTCGACCAGCTTTCAACGATTATTCTAATGAAAATGATGGCACGCGGGCGTACGCTTTATTTCCAAGCGAGCGTTTAAATACTTGCGAATCGTATGATGGTGGTGATGGTTCGTATTAATGTAGCGAAAAAATTCGGCGGTTTTCCCTCGTTTGCGGACTCCTTTTTATCACGATTTGATTTCATCGTATTTCTTGCTTTTTTTCGTCTCGTAGATAATCCGAAAACCATCCGAATATTGAATTAAAACATTTTTTTCTGCCAGTGGAATCGGCAATGGAATGATACTGTGGTTTCGTTGTGGAAATTTTAATTATCGCCCTGCCCCTTTCGTATGGCTCGCGGTAATCCCGTTTGAGGGTAATTCGGAAAGTTTAATTCGGCGCAAAAATTGTTTTTCACGTGAAAATCCACCAAAAAGATATTATCTGTGATGTTACATCGCGGTAAAATGTGAAAATTATATAAACGGATATTATTATTATGTATTTAGCGACGACTGGTAAAGGAAAAGTTCTTACGAGAGGACTGCAGCACGGCACGTATATTACGAATCGTCCTTTTCCAAAAAATTCCTCGATTATAAATTTATTATGAACCTTAGTAGATGAATTTTTTACGATCTACGAAATATACGAGTGAAACTATGCTTCTTTCATTTCGTTATAGCGTTTTCATAATTTAATTCGTTTAATGTTTTCTTCGCGAGTTTCGTCCTTTTGTCGTTGGTAATCATGGTGTTAAGTGAGGCAAAAGATCGTAAAGGGTAAACGCGTCACGTTTAACTCTAACGCAATCTGCACGCATCACCGACTCATTGTACAAACGTACGAAATGCACGTACGCCCAGTATGGCGGCAATAAAGGAGCAACGGTCGTCCCCGTAAAGAGCAAGGTACACGTTTTGAAGTATACGAGCCTCTTTTATCTGTCGCTCTAATAAGCCTATCAGACTTTACATCCTTGACTATCTGGAAATTATTTCACGAGTACGAGCTGAGTGGACGACGCGCAACCGGAAACGACAATCCGGAAACGGAAACTTTTACGCCGGTGTCGTGACTTAACCTCGTAATCTTGGTCCCGTGAAAATGGACGACTTTCGAGCTCCTTCGCGGAAAATGAACAATTTTGTCCTCGTGGTCACGTTCGTCGCCACCTTTTCCCCCCTCTTTTTTCTTCCCGACAAATTGCGAAATTTTCCCAGTCGCAACTACCCAGCGCGAGTTCGCGCAATTAAATTCTAATTCTTGCAAATAAATTTCTCCCTTATTATTATTATTTTTATGCGAGTTGTCTCTCTATTTCGAGATATTTTTTATTTTGTCTGTTCGCTGCAATCGTAACTAGAGGAGTTCCTTGTCTTTTCTTTACGATAGGTTACGATGGATACAAAAGCACATGATGAAAAGGATGGTGCACGGAGTTCATGATGCTCATACCTTTTCTTTTTCGTTTTCTTTGTGCTGTACTTGAAAACGTTGATTTACGATGATAAAGAGCAGATACGTAGGCGCGGTCTTAACACTCCAATCGATTTATGGCGATAATGATGTACGACCTCGAGCGCTAAAAGTAAGTCTCAGTTAGTCTCTAGCAGAAGGAGTCTTGCTAAACTCGCTGGCTTGGAAGGAAAATCGATTTCCTTTTCAATTATATATAATTACTGGTAGCAAACGAAAACAGGTCTCTGTTTGGCCAAACTGTTAAAGCGTTGTATGATTAAGTGTTTGTTAATAACTTGCGAGTAGATCCCGATAACGCAATTTTCAAACTCAATAAATTTTACAAACAATTTAATAAGGAAATATTTTCTCGAAATATGATAAATGCAATTCCCATCAATCGAAATCTCATAATAAAAAGGATTCTTGTCCATGTTTGCCCTTTCCCAGGAAAGAGAATGAATAATCTAATGCTTTTAATTTTTGCTCTATACACTTTAGTATTTTTTAACGAAATCTTTGTCGTTCTAAATAATTGCTACGAATGTGTATAAACCTTCTTACATCACAGAAGAATTATATTTAATTAAATCACAATGTCGCTTAATTTTCATTCGACGGTGAATCAAAACTCAAACCATTTTTCATTATATCAGTTTCACTACGTGGTATAAGTCTAGGTTTTGACTATTAAAATGCGTTATCCGTTATCTAAAAGGTCGAAAATTTTAACAACGCTATAAGAATGCTTTGTTACAAGATTCTCAATTACAAATAACGAGAATAATTGAACGAAAATTCCAAAATCATTGAAAGAGCAGTTGAAAACATTGTTGCAAGCTTCGACATTTTCTCTGCAGCTGAAATCAATTAAATTCATTTCAAATTATACTTTTGTAACATCAAATTCCTCTCTCTCTCTCTCTCTCTCTCTCTCTCTCTCTCTCTCTCTTTCCTACAGCAAAGATTAATTAATTTATTGGAAACTATGCTTTTATAACATCATAAATGTTTCATAGTCATCGCCGTTAGCACGAAGCTCTTGATTCTCGCTCTTTCCAACTTATCAAACAGGCATGAAAATAAAAGAAAACGGGAATGGAAAGCCGGTCACGTTACCCTTTCGACGTAACGAGAGGTTAGTTCTCCCTTAACTCGATTCAGCCAAGAGAATTATCCGCTGCTACCGAAACTCCGCTACTCATCAACGTCGACCGAACGTCCACGGCATTTATTTAGCGGTTAAGTAAATTTTAATTAATCGTTAATTAATCCTGCCGCGGACGAATCCTCCTAACGGTGGCCATTTCATAAATAAATCCCGCCTCACAAATAATCAGTTTTTATCAAGCGCCTCTCTCGTTGAGTAAATATATCTTTCGTTTTGGAGAATCGGCATTAAAACTGCAGCAACGCCAGCAGAAAGCGGAAGGGAAGACAAAGAGAGCCGGAGGATGAGAGAAAGGAGAGGAAAAAGAAAACCAAACGCGGCGCTAGAACATTCGATGGAGGATACGATCCGCGATTTCTCGGTTATCCGAGATCGATCTTTTCGAGAAACCTTCCTTCGACGTTCTTTACTGGCCGTTTGTTCGCGATTTTATTCGTTCCATGGCTTGTGAATTTGGATTTTGTAGCAGAGTATTTTAGAAAAAAGGTGTTTAAGGAAAAACGATACTGGCCGAAACAGATAAAAGAACTTTGATAAATAATTTCTATGTAATTTAGAGGGTATTTACGTAGGTTGATTACGTGGGTAATTCAACGAATGCAACTTGAAATTTTATAGCAGATTTTATACTTGTAAGTTTTGATAGATTTTGTGTAATAATAACTAATAGGATAACTGTGTACACTGTCGAATGTCACATATCTGTGGTATGTAATATGAAAAACATATTATCTCATTGATCATCGCATAAATTGAAAAGTACCTATAAAAAAGTGATTATCCACGAGATTTCTTTGCGATAGATTAACTTATGAAAGTAAGTAATTCGTTTCTTAAGAATGAAGAACGTTAATCTCGATCTCGCATAACGAAATCGAGAAACTTGGAGAAATGGAATTAATCACTTTGACTTCCAAGAGATTAATATGTCGTCTCTAATATAAAACATAGATAACTGTACAATCTGAAAAGTTAAAAACGTTTCGCTCGGTCGTATCACGTGAAATCCAACACGTATAAGATTGAGAAGAGCTAGATCATCGTCGAATAAACGTAAAAGATTCGCGGAGAAGGGGACGACGCATTGAGAAGAAGAAAGTAAATGTAAAGTTCTCCTTTCTACGTTGTAGGAAGAAGTAAACCCTTCCTTAAAACGGAAAACAGAGAAACGAAGGAGAGTAACGATGGAAGACGAGCGAAACAACCATTCTACGACCAGCTAGGAGACTGTCGGGTCAAATTAATTGTAAACAATCAAGGGAAACTGCAGAAGCTCGTAAGATGCAGGCTGCACAGCTGCACGTACATCAGCTGCTAACAACTCGTCGTAAATCGCCGATTGCCATCGTCACGAAGCTCTATCGACGAGCTTCCTCTCTCTCTCTCTCTCTCTCTCTCTCTCTCTCTCTTTCTCTCTCTCGCGCGCGCTCCTTCTATTTTGTCTGTATTCATATATCTATATTTTTATTATGATGGAATGTAAAAATCAAAATGATGTGATTATATTTTTTAAGAGTGGAAAAGATTTGCTGCGAAAAGAGTGCAAAACACATAATAGTTTCTATCAGAGCAATTTTTGAGGTGCTGCAAGAGTTCCTCTCGGAACAAAGAAACAGTTTATAATAAATAGATTTTTTCTCATCCTTAATATTTTTATTTCCTGCAACATTTAAACTCTAAGTAATTCCGTCATTTTTATTTTTATTACACTGCCAATTATAATATCCTTTTCTTTATTTTTTGATATTATAGACTTATTGGTATTCTAGGATGATTATATAAAATGATGTTTGTAACATAATAAGCAAATCATTGATTCTTGTGAAATAATATCTTTTATTAATTTATTTCTAAATCCTTGCTCATAAATATTGAAATACAGCGAGAGAAACATAATATGTTGAAAGCAAAAAGACTAAGTTACTGAAGTCACAAAGATTCATAAAAGTCAAACTAGGTTAATGTTTAATGTGAGAACTACGCTGCAAAGTAGCATCGTCGTAGTGTTAACAGAGAAAAGCTCTGTCTTTTGTACATCTGAACGATGTTCGGAGGGAAGTTTCTAGTTTTTCATGGATGCTAAAGGGAAACTGTCCACCTGCGCTCTTTTATTTGCGAGGTAAAACGTTTTTATTGGGTCTTGCTAGAACAACGTTTCACCGTCCCTTTTGCGTGGATGGAGAAAAGTTCGGTTTTTGTTACATGTTTCATACAATCCAGTTTCCTTTTGTTTTCCAGGCTTGTTAATGTAACGTGGCGAGTTTCTATGGTTGACTTTTTAGAAGAAGTCTTTTGCCCTAGTCTTTTGTTCTTAATGTCGGGAAAATGATTTGGCTTCGCTACTGTTTTATAGTAGAAAACTTTACTTTCGCTTTCTGTTGCTCGAGCGAAACTCTGTTATCTAATGAGAGACCAACCAAGATTTCAAACTTTCCTTCCTCGTACATATTTTGATAAAAACAGATTTCATGATTCTGTTCTCGATAGAAATATCTGTCTTTGCTTCATATTATAGAAAAAATTACTTCCGATTTTTCTGAAGAAATTTTGATTTTTGTCATCCCCTGCTTTCCATCACGAGATTCTTTACTACCACAGTAAACTCTTATTTTCACGCCCCTATGCCTAGAAGAGTGTCTATATTTTTTGTATTTAAACTTAACAGACTTTGTACTTTAAACAGGCTTTGTTACAAATCTCTCAAGAAACAATTCCTTTCTCCTTTCTCAAAAACCATTATTTTCACTTTCTACTCTCACGGAAAAACTGTACTAAATCTTGTATAACATTGTTATACTGTTAGCAGATTTCCACAGGAGAGCTCCATCTTTACTCTTGATTTTCGCTTAAAAAATTGGATCTTGGTCTTCACTTGTTTCCCGCTAAGAAATTTCTTTGCGTTAAATTGAAACTACTTCCCCCTCGCAAAAATATTTCGTTTTAGAAAGAAATATCTCCTGTTTCTCTTCTCCTTTCTGTTATATGATGCTTGTGCACGTGCGTACACGTACCAGTAGGTCCATAAATTCAAAAGGAGAAATCACTAGGGATAATCGCGAACTTCCGGAATGCTACGTTTCACGCGGAATCGCGCGCGTAAACCGAGCCTTGTAAACCGAATCGCGTCGCTTTCTCGTGTGTCGCGCGAAACTGTTCTCGGATTATCAATTTCTCTCCTGCTCGTTCTTAAATTTAACTGGTCCATTCCTATAGAAGTCGTAGCAACAGATACGTGGAAGACGTTTCTATACATTTTTAAGGACTTATCAATCGCATGTACGTGTTTTAATATGTCGCTATATTTGTATATAATGTGTATTTATATTTGATTGTTTAACTATATGTAATGTGAAATATTTTAAGGCAATCGTTTCGGCTGAAGTTCCAAAAAAAAAAGACTCATATTATGACTGATATCGTGGTATCATACTCGTATCGAATTAATTTTAATAAACGAGAACGTATTCCGTGAATTTTTTATTTCTACAGAAGAAAGGAGACAATTATCAACAAACATGCTCCTGGATAAAATTTATCAATAAGAGGAAGCGAGCTACATTCGTTACGATGAATGAAGACATTTAATCGAATATCACGCTCATAAATAACAAAAAGAGTGGTTTATTTTCGTTCTTTCTCATATCGATGCTTAAAAATAATCAACAACCTGTCCTTCTCGCAAATACCAATCCCAAAAAGTAGCAAGTTCCACGTGTTGATCCCATCCTCTCGATTCCCTCGATCAGCCCCAATTCTTTCAATAATTCCATCGAAACACGCAGTTCTCCCGTGTCCCTCGCAATCACTCTCCAAAAACAGTCTTTCGATCGTTCATCGATGAAATCTCCGGATCATACACATCCCCCTGTTCACACACTAGTTTCGCTTTGAAACAAAAGTGGGGAAAAAGGTAGCAAAGGTCGAAGAAGGAAGGAAACAACGAGGCGTAGAGCAGAAAAATAGCGTGCGAGGACGTGTGCGTTCGCGCGAACACTACTTTTAGGATCGTCGAGTGCCTTTGGGAAATTGGTTCCGCGCCTCTTCGGTCCGTCTTCTAACTTTTATTCTCTCCCAGGGACCGGCGACAAGAAAATAGCGCAAACTGAGAGCCCTCTAGTCTTTCTTATCCCGGTACACTCGCTCCTTTCCTCTTCTGCCTCTTCTATCTTCTCGTCTGTCACACGCTAACCCTCTCTCCTTTTTTCACCCTATTTGTCTCTCTCTTTCTCTTTATCGGCTCTTTAGCTTGTTTCCTTTTTCCGTTCGACCAGTGGTCCAACCTTGGGGTTAGGTCACAGTTAAGGCCGTTCTAACCCCCTTTGAGCTTCCGCGATGCTCAGCTCGTTGACCTTTCGCCTTCTCATCGACAGATCTCGCGTAAATCCTTGGCAACTCGTGGTTAGCTCTCGGTCCACTCGACAAGATTTCATCGATTCGATCGCGGCAAGTAAGTGTTCCTGCCTCGGCCATCCGGCCTCTTCCTCCTGGCCTTGAATCACTTTGACTCGAAACTTCTGCTTTCTAGGAAATTTCCTGATTACTGCGGAAACGCGATGCACCATCTCCTTCCCCATTCTCTTTCCCTTTTTTTCTCTTCTTTCTTTTTTCGCTTCAGAGTGCCCTCTTTTTCCTTTTTCTTTCTTCGCGTGCTTCCTGTTCCTATTCCTCTTAGTTGTAGCTGCGGTTTCGGTCGTTCGTAGCTACTTTTTCATTCTCCGATCGAGTGGTTCGTCGAGTTTGCCGTTCCTCCTTGGTAATCTTCCCTAGATCGTCGTCTTTGTGCATCCGAGTTGCTGGAAGTTGCTTGCGGACGCAGAAAAATCGAATTTGACAAGGAAAAAATTTGATTGGTCCGTTTGTGTTTGGACTTTGAATGGGGAGCAATGTCGATGCTTAAATGAAAAACTTTTCTTTTATAGAGATCATATGGGAAATGTTTCTGTGAACTGATCTATTAATTAAATGGAAGCAAATTTCGATTAATCAGCCAAGCAATTTTTCTGTTTATCAATTTTATTTTCTGTTTACTGTGTGTTAAAGGACGATAAGTAAATGTGTATAGTCAATTGAACTATAATAGCATTCAGCTCGTACCGCTAATTTAGGGACAGCGTTAACTGTACAGTTAAGTAATTAAAGTTTCGATATGATTTTGATGTTTCTCTTTGCATAAACGTTTATCAACGTAATTTGATTAGAAATTTATATTATTTAATTTCGGAGAATTGAGTTTGGAAAGAATACTTTGTATATTTCGCGTTTTTTTTTTTTGCAAGGTTTCGTTTTTTTCACAAGAGAAAAACACTAAGATGTCCCCCCCTCTTTATTCATGGGTAATTTTCTTTTCCAGCAATTAAACCAACCATCTTGAAATTGAATTCTCTCTCTCTCTCTCTCAGAGACTTAGCATTATCATTGGTTTTGCTTTTAAACTCTATCCGCTGCGAATGTTTCTTTTCGTACTGCCCCAAGAAATTTTAGATAACGCAAACTTTCAATTGGGATCATTAGCAGATATATATTTTCTATCCTTTTAAAAATTGGATCAGAAGAAATCGGCACCAGAATTTTCCGCTTAATCTCCAACTTCTGCTCTCATCATTTTTCATTATTATTTTAATAAATCATTCGATAACTCATCAGAATTTTATGCATTTATCAATTCGCGAATTACAATTATCCTTTACCGTATCATAGACATATCCTAATACTCCAAGATCCTCGTAGAAAGATTCTAAAGCCTAAAAGATTTTGCTAGAATCTTCATAGACTATTAGTCAGTTTCCCCAAAAATGATAACTCGTCCGAATTCTATGCATTTATCAATTCACAAAGTATAATTTTCGTTCGACCCCAAGCGTCAGATATCAACCGTATTCATCCGATTCATCGGGGCTCCAGTTTCTCGCGAATTCATCCCCTCTGGGCAGCGAGATCGATTCGCGAACCATCGGAGAAAGCGACGAGACGCGGCGAAAAGGAATTTAACGGGGAGTTTAAAGTAGATTAAATTTCCCTTCCGGTTTAATCGCGTCTTCGTCTGGCCTGAAACCGGGCCAGAATAGATTTAATTTTTATGAGAAACGGGGGCCATGAGCCGAATCTTCCTCCACCGCAGACACGCGCAGATCTGTTTAAAATTCCCCGTCGGTTTCGTCGCTTAATTTCTTTGCCTATTTCCTTTCATCGATCGGACAGTTACTCCGGGGGACAACATTGATGCCGGTAACCATAATATACAACAGCGGGCAGGCTTCCCCGTCGAGTTAAGTAGCTCGTAACTTCGCATTAACTCTGGAAAGATGTGGCTGAAGCTATATGGCGTGCCGCGTCTCATGAGCGGGATAACTGAATTGCGCGAAGGGTAGCTTAGCTTCGGTGTCAAAGGAGTGAAACTTTTAGGTAGGGGAAATTTGTTTTCTATTCGTGTGGGAAATGGCGATGATTTTTTATGTTTGGATTAGCTACATTGAATTTGCTTTTCAAATGAGATGAGTTTCTTGATACTGTAGTATATAAGGGAGGAGTAGCTTATTAAGTTCGTTCTTATAATATTTTATTGTATCTATATATTTTACTGTCTTTTAATATTATAATTTTATTATAGCTTCGTTTTCTGCTTATTTCAGCATGAAAATATATTTTGTAGTTGTGGTTTTATTATATCGAACAGTGTTCCATTTTGTATGAATTTGTTATTTTCATGTTTAATAGGTTCTATTTTAGTCCCGGCTATTTATATATTTCGCTACTCATATAGTTTTATATATTCTGTTAGAACAAATTTCATATTTACAATAGATTTTGTACGTATCATCTATCTTATTATTTAATTGTTCGTTGTCAGATAATACGTGACATTTAGAGTAGATTTCTTTATTTGTAAGGAATATTTTCACTTAAAGTTTGCATCTGTAATAAAAGCAATTTTATGTATCAGAATGTGACTACATTTAGGAATAATCGCCATTCCGACTCACATATACGTCAATGGATAATTTTATCGTCATCGTTATTTCCCAATAGTTCAGAGAAATTTGGAAACTCCAAGTTCCAAGTGCGAACTTCTCACAGTGTTTCAAGTAACACAAGAACGATCATTTTACCACCCTTCGTACGATAATTTCACTTTCACCGTTTACCAAATTCACTCACTTTTCGGGACGAATTGGCGTCTATTTAATTACATCGCGTATCTGAACATACACTTGCAAATTTACCGCCCTCTTATCGGTCCTTTGTGTGCACTGCATCACGCCATACCTTTCACAAAACTACCTATAAACCAGCACCAAACAAATCTGCCTCTGGCGTGTTCTCTATCGAGGTGGCAGTTCCTGGCCGCACAATACGTCATTCAATCATTCCTTTTCACCGTTCGAAAGCAATCGAGTTTGTCCGTTACCTCTGCAAGAGGAAAGCTCGAGCTGTTTCGCCGTTCGCGTTACCGAAACAAACCCAAGTAAATAACAAATATTCATCATTTTTGGCAGAGGTATGTTTGATGCCCTGGAACAGCGACTTTTCTCAAAATCGTGCAACACTTTTGAGATAACGAGACAAATTTGCGAAACGGTAAAATCAATGAAATCGTAAAGCTAACAATAAAAATATGAACGTACTTTTTGTTAAAATTTATTTCTCAGATCGTTTTTAACCGCAAATTACATAACACAAATGAAAAGGGAAACATTGATTTAACAAGAATATTATATTTGCGTAAACTAACTAAACTGATACTTTTATAAAAATGGGACACTTTATATCGCGGGACACCAGCGTATCAAGGAACATCGGTCAAGAACCACTGTTCTAAAAATACCAAGCAAGCAGAAAGGGGAAAAGAGGGAGGAGGTGAGAAAAAAATACGAGCAGATTTTTCCAGTAGAGCTGACGGCTCCCGAGTCGAGTAAATTTCTAGTAAAAATGATCGTGATGGCGTTCCACGTCGAACGTTCTACCCCTCCAGAGAAGATATATAGACGGCTGTCCGCGTGCAACGCCGCGACTCGTGGTTTAAGGTGTCGGCCATTGCGAAGAAAGATGAAGTTTGTTATCTCTCATCAGGCCGCCTCCGGTATCCAGCAACTTGGCCCCTTTTCATCATGCCGGGTCCAGATTTTTCGTCGTCCCGTTTTTTTCTCCCGCTTCCAACACGACTCTGGCAACTTTCACGCCATCGTCGCTCTCCTGGATTTCCTTCCTGGACGACCGGCTAAAGAACTTTTCGAAGCCGTTTGCGCGATCTTCGCTTCTTTGCTAGCCGCGTTGCCGGTGTCTCGAAAGCGTAAACGGCTGGAAAGACGTCTTCGCGATGTTTCCGCTTCTTCTCCGTGTTCTTCCGACAACTTCCCAGCGCGGGTTAATTGGGAGCACGAGGATCGTTCGTTTGGAAATTTCGGGATGGCGGTTCGTCTATAATCTTCTAGGTCTGTGGATACCAGAGAGAGTAATTTTTAAACGGAGGTTTATCCGTGAATGAATTGATACGTTTTTGAAGCGGAAATTTTTGAAGCCGTTTGCTTGGAAAGATTTGTCGAGATTAAAATTTAAGAATTTTATGTTTTGTGCAGTGATGCTTTTTATTTGTTGTATTTTATTATATTTAATATCTTAATATTTAATTTTAATATAATTTTATATTATAATACTTTATTCTATCTTTGCTATTTGAGTGTCTATTCAGATAAATTATAATGTTTCTTTCATATACATTCATGGTTTGGATAAGTTCATTTACGTGAAACGGTTAATGAATAACATTCTGGTATCCGCAAAACTGCACAGCTATTTCATTAAACAAATGGAAACAAAATATAATGAAAACAAAGACAGGAAGGAGAATTAATTATATATTTTTTTTCCTATAGCATAATTTCCTACGATACTTTTATGAAATGTTTTCTATATTCTTAACGAGAATCTTTGTATATGTCCTATCCTAAACTCTGATTAAGAACATTAATGCTATTATTACTTTCATTTCCTACAAAAAGTTGGAGGTATTTATTTTTTATACATAATAACATATATTAAACATTCAAGAAACCTTGAAGATGCACGGGTAATTATCTGAATTTTTCGTCACTCTGTCACACCGTAAAAGGGTTGATAGAGCGAGATACCAGTGACTGCTTATCCCCATAAAGTTATTCTAGTCATTCTCCGATATCTATCCGCTTTATAAACTTCTTACTTCTCCTGTAATGAAAATATCAGGCTTCGTTTCACGTAATAATCGTACGTACCAATCTAAACTTTGAGACTTAACTTCTAGACTCAATAAAGCGATCTTCGCGCTGCGTTAATCAGCCATGTAATTAGCGAAAACAAGAAGACCCACTCGTACCGGCGGCCCCATCAGTCAAATGTAGAGAACCTTAACTCGTCTACGAACACCATACCCCGGTTACACCCCGTATCTAATTAAGTGAAAACAACGAAACCGTGTTCGTAAATATGGCGTCGTTTCTCGGAGTAGCTTGTGGCCGGATACGAGTTTATCGACATAGCGCAAAGCGATTATACAGACGACGACTTAAAGAACGTTGATTCACCGATATTCTGCTATCGGAACTAATCGTAAATTCTTGCACTGGAGATTTGGAAATTGTTTTATTGAGATTTGGGATAATCGAAATGGTATATCACTCGAGATGATGTAATAAAGATCTCTGTTCGCTGGAAACCAGTTATACACAGACATACGAGTGCTCCATTCTATTCTTTGAAATAGAATTGCGTGATATGAAACATGGAAATCGTTCTTGCTGCTTTGGATACTTTGAACTTGCTAATATGAATGACTTTCGCGAAAGCTTTTTAGTTGATAGTACGTAGTTGTATATTAGATACATGCCAGTTTTAAACTGTTTAACGTTACAGGACTTTTATGAATAATTCTGCACGAATAAAGTATTTCTAATTATAAAATCTATTTAATTTCTGTACTAAACATAGCTAAATATAACTGATGACGTTCTATATACAATGTACACTGTCGGCTATCAGCAGTATAAGATGATTACTTATTATTGGAAAATTTTAACAAACTTCAATTCTCTCTCTCTCTCTCTCCCCCTTATACAGCATATATTATAAGACACAACACAGCAAACGATATAACAGATAATCATTTATAGTTAACCGATATAACATACAAGCATACAAACTTATATAATTTTTATCGCATATTATTTTAATATATAAATATGTACCTATTTCTTTAAATATTGATGAAAAAAAGAAATTGGTCAGCACTTTTAACGATCTCGTAGAATCTTGAATAGTCCATTGTCCAAACTCTCGTTAAATATCAAGCAGAAATATGACACCACCGTAAAAGTCAATTCCACTCAACCACTCGAATAATGTTCACCCAATCTTCATACAGAAAAAATAAGCCCCAAAAAACACGCGAAACGGTAAAAACAAAGCAAAAATGAATGTACTATCCCTCCCCCCCCCCAAAAAAAACAACAAAACCACACGAAAAAGCAGTAAAATTCAACCCCAATTATCACTCGAACTTTCATACAAAAAATTAACTTGCGAAAAACATGAAAATAATAATAAAGAGTACACACAAAAAGTGACAACAAAGCACAGAGTGCGTCAAAAAAGCAATAAAAGAAAAATATTCTATAGAAGGCTTCGAACGAAATTCGATCCAGCAGAATCTCTTCGCCCCTCTTGGCTCAAAGCTCAATCTACTACGCTACACACACATTTTGATCGTCTGACTCGAATAAATCGACGGTGTCGGAAAAACGCGACAAGGCGAACGGTTTATTTATTATTCGCTGGAGCAACGGTGCGCCACTTTGGCAGTCTAGTTACATTTTCGGGTAGCCGTAGATAGCGAAGGGAAAGTTCGAATCGAGTTTCGGCGGCGTGGGCGGCCGTCGATTCAGCGGCCTCTAGCCCTTTTCATTCGGGCCAGAAGTTACACCGACGCTTAATGGCGTGCCTTTTAGCATTGGCCGCTCCGGATTATCACCTGCCTTTGAGCCTGTATATAATTCAGCGCTTGCGGTCTCTTAGCAAAAGGGCCGCTTCGAGCGGTAGCTATTAGCGACTGCGTCAGAATCGCAGCAATGATGGACGACGGCCGACTTGCTATTTCACCGAGTATTCCAGATCGCAAGAAATCAATCTTCCCATCATTCGCTGTGTTATCCTGCTATCTACTGCCGCGAAATTGGCATGCATTTTACGAAAGAGTGAAGTACACCACGTGGACCAAAAATGTTGAATCGCTTTTTGGCAATATCTACACCACCTTGCTGTATCTACCATCTGGAAATTGAAAAAAATAAAGTTTTATAATGTTTGCGCAGTTGTTGTTGTTGTTGTTTCTCTTCGCTCGATTTAAAATACATGGCCATTCTTTCTTAGTAGCTTGTACAATAGAGCTTGGAAAATAAAAGACAGGGGAAACTTCAAATATTTCAATATACATATCTCGAGAAACGAAAAAATGCTAGTCATACTACCCATAAAAGTTTCCACGTATTCCGTAATAAGGTTACTTCCGTTATAATAAAATGTAATTTTATGAAATTTCACTACGACATCATTACTAAATAAGTTAAAATATTATAACATTAATGTGCTTTGTTTGCATAAACATTAGCTCTTTGTAATGTATAAACAGAATTTTGTGACGTGTATTTACTGAATCTTCCGCAAATTTCGTTATTCATGTGAAATTAATAGTAAGATATTAATAAACATATCCTTTATTTCAGTAAACTTTCGACGAAAATATTTTTTAGTAACTTTGAAGGAAATTCATCGTAAAATACCAACCTTTATTGATATCAAATTTCTATCACTTCGACCATTGTACATTGCACAACAAATTAGACAACATCCATTAAATGAAATACATAAAAACTTCCTGACACTTCAAATACTTTATATCGAACATAAAAGTAGCAAATATGCATTGAATAAAACTCACATACCATTCCATTCGATAAAAACTTTCCAGCAGTTTACAACGCATATAAAAGTAGTAAATATCCATTAAACAAAATAAAAAAGGTCGTATCGCTCCAATAAAAATTCTTTTCGTTTCTAGCAACTACTAACCATTACGAGCCATAAATTTTTCAAATTTTTACATAAAAATGTATTATTTAATAATATTGATGAATTGTAGTATTAATTGAAAAGTAATTACTTGTAAATTATATTTCGATCCGAAATCTAATAGGATAATCAGCTGATACGCAGCTTGTAAACTTTATCTATAAAATTTCACTGTATTTTATTATCAAACTTGTTTCGTTTACTGTCATATTTAACCTATAGAGCGCGAGATATTTCATTAATAATATTAATTTCACTACGTAAGAGGCGCAGACTAACTATTTTGTTCTAACTATTATGTAGTGGCTTTTATTGGTAGTATAATAATACTAATTCAATTGTATGTAAGAGCGTTTGACTTTGCGCTAAACAAAACAGAGTTAATAGTCGGTCGACTTTCAAAGTTAACCGATCGTGATTAAGCTTATCGATCGAACTTTTCCATTTCGCGAACAAACCTCTTCATACATCACATACATATAAACAGCAATCCTAGTTCAAATCCGGAAATCTTTAAACTCGTTCCTCCATCCCGAATATTGATCATCGGCCTTCGCGTCATACATCTCAAGGCACTTGGATTCGCACATTCGTCGTTCCGTATTCCGGAAATGTTCATGTCGTAAAAAACGTTAAGCAACCATTCGTTTCGGTCGGAGCTTAGCTCGTGCCGTGGGTAAGCAATATAAAAATGAATCTTACGTATCGTTTCCGTTGGCGGTGCTTCGTAATCCGAGCGCACCTTCTCAAATTCGTCCATTAAATTTGCATTTCCCTCATTACACCCCGGTGTAACAGGGACAAGGGGGGAGAAGAGGAGAGTAGTTTGTGCGGAAATTCTTCGCAACGTATACATCACCGGCTATTATCTGTCTGGAAATACGAGTGGCATGCAGAGCAATTCAAAAATACCATTCGCGAAGTTGGAATGCCCGTAAAATGAGCATGCTACAGCTTTCGAGGTTTCGCGAGCGTCGATAACTTTTGTAAATCGTCGTCGATTGATTTGGTTATTCATAGCGGTGTGTCTAGTCCTCGAATTTATGCCAATGCTTACGCACAATTTATGTAGTCGATCGTGGTGTTATCTTTGCACTCATCGTTGCAATTAAATTTCGTTAACGATACTGCGCAAACGCGATATCCTCGACGCCTTATTTGGTGAGTGGCCTTATTTGATCTGCTGTGGAACGAGGATGCCAAGTTTTCGTGTTTGGGTAATTACGAGAGCTGTTCACTTGATTTTGGTAATATATTTGAAGATGTTTAGAATTACGGTACGCGTTACGGTACAGCGATAGTTCCCTATACTGAAATGCTATCTCTTTTTTATTTAACATATTTCGTATTGATCTGCAGGTAAAAGTAGATTTGTATGTATATTACATTAATTTTTGATAGCGTAGACATTTTTTTAAAACGTAATTTTAATCTGAAACAGAAATTATACAAATTTTGTGAGAAGAAAGATACATCTTTATATCTATCTTAGATAATCAAGTCATAAGTCATGGATAAAATGTACTTTTACACGAATAACGCGGAATGTATTGAAATATATTTATTTGCGGAAAAATAATCGTTGACTCGTAGATAAAGAATTAATGGAAACATGCTCGCTGTCAACGTTCCGACAGTTTACCGCTAATTTGGTAAACCGAACTATGTTCTCCGACCCGCTATGCAATTTAAATCCCAAGCTTGCTACCTTCTTCCCTAACAGAATCGTACATTCATCAAATAAACAATATTCGTACGGGTCAAAGAATTTCAATTTCTTCGCGGAATTAATCATCCCTTTTTAA
Organism: Bombus pyrosoma; assembly: GCF_014825855.1. Classification (NCBI taxonomy): domain Eukaryota; kingdom Metazoa; phylum Arthropoda; class Insecta; order Hymenoptera; family Apidae; genus Bombus; species Bombus pyrosoma. Next base: position 11,319,106 of record NC_057774.1, read on the forward strand.
TCAGACACGTCAGATATCGTATATATTACGATGAAATTCATAAACGTGACATTATTTTAAAGGTGCGTTTCGTCGACTCCATCTCATAATGTGAAAATCATGGAAATATCAAGCGGTTAGGTACATAGTTTCATGAAAACAAATTACTTGGATCCGTGGACGTGAGCTGCAGCCAAAATCGGACGAAAGGTATAACACAACGTCCAATAATCTGGAAGACATAATGGGTCGTCGAGTGGCGGCTTGCTGCGGATGACAGTCTCCTCGGGAGACCTCGCCCTAATATATCAGCGTCGTCCTTTAACCTCAAATAATTGTACGAGTCTCGCCGGTATGCCTAGCCTTCCGTTCCCTTGGTCCGGTTGCTTTCGAAATACCTGGCGGTATCGTCGGACGTAGCGGTAATTCATTTGCAAACTCACGCCATACACCGTCATCCCCTCGCATGCCGAGCAGAATTCTTCGATTATTGTCCCCAAACACGGGGACATTTTTGTCGTTCGTCGACATTTTTCGGTTCAGAGGGTCAGCTTTCGTGATAGAATTTTTGTCGAAGAATATTTGGAAAAATTGAATTCGATTGTACTGTACAGGCAGGGATATATCCTGTTCGTGATATGAGAGAAAAGTGGGTGATTCATGATACGAAAAACAATTAGAACTGTTCTATCTATGAATGGTATTTAACGATATATCGAGTTGTTGTATTGAAGTGCAAGCATTTCTATTTAATATAATTTCTTCTATTTGAAGATATATTTATTAAAAAATGTTTGTATTGGGCAGATCATCGTGGTACACTCTCCGAGGTCAGTAGACATTGCATTCTGTCTCGGCATTTATGGAATTGAATTTAAAAAATATTTTCCGAAAAGATATTAAATGACATTGTTTTATATACTTTTTATACCTTCAACCTTTATTTATAATGAAAATCATCACTATCGATGTTTATAAACAAAACTATATATAAGTTCAGTGATTGAATTAAATTAAACTACTATTAATAAAATTATACAAACTTCAAGCAAGTATGTTACATAGTAATAAACTCTATTATAAACTCTAGTAACAATGAAACAAATTAAATGAGTTTTTAGAATCGGTTTTATCAAAAGCAATACGTAACAATCTTTCTTTCAATTGTATGTACAACGATTTGTGTCTCACTCTGTAAGTACGAGAGAATAACGTGCATTTCATTTGAGAAACTTTAATTATTCGAACAACAATCTGGTCAAATTGAATCAGTCGTGGATTTCCACATGGTGAACTTAAATTTATCGCAACGCGAACAGAGAGATGTTTTAGCTGGTTTTCTTCGTCGCGAATTAACATGGACGCTTCTGAATACCCGGTCGCTGAAGGGACAACGTTCTTTCATTCGTTCCTGGCAGAAACTTTAATTCAACTTCTCTTTTGTATGATCTTATTCAACGAATGTACACGTACCTAAGGGTTCTACAAAATTTTTCAAGAACAATAGATTATTTCATTCGCACGGCGAAGGTAAGAGTAAATCAGTGGAAAAGGACGATGAAAGGCCGGTCTTGAAGAGCGTTGTATCGATTCCATAGAAATTATTTAACGTCTTCGTCGAGCTGAAAGATGCAAAACTGCCTCTGTACGTTTCGTACGTTTCGAATCTGCTCGACACGGGCATTGTCAAGAGTTGTAAAAGCGCTAATTTCTCTTCCCGATTAATTTCGACCAGTTGATGCACATGTACCGACGTACGCGTTATTCAAATGCAATGTATATTATTCGGCACACGTAGCCGATACCTCCAACTCGCTGATTATGGAATCGTTTACTGAAAAAGCACTGAACAGAAATCTGATATTCAATTCGATGCGCATACGGACGCGATAGGGCCGGTGAATAGTTCATTTGACGTTAAATATGAAAGGGAAAGTAGCCGCGGAGCAAAAGCCACGGTAGAAAAAAGAAACTTTATTAAGAATTTAATTCTTAACTAATATTGTTGAATCGATGATAAGCTGTAGTTGCTTGTATAAATTCATATTTTAAAAGGGCAAAACTTGAACGAAGCTTCATCCGTGATCTCAGACTAAAATTGAAATTGTGTAACTTGTCCAAATTTAATATAAACTGTTGTTACTTGTGATTCAATGATACAAGCCGAAGGTTAATGCTCTGTGAATTAACATAGATACCGAGGAATACGCTTTCAAATGGAAGACAAAATGGTGGTATCTGTCAGTGTCTCAGGGATGTTATGGCGAACAGATTGAGTTTCGGAATTGGACTCATCAATATTACATGGTATTGTAGCAGCTTTGTAAATGAGGTGCTAAGGGAATGTAGAAAAGTATAATGGAGACGAACTGGAAAAAGGAAGGTTCCTGTAAGACTTGTAGAGTATTTCGTGTAATTTATTAAATTATTACATACTAAGAATTAAGTATTAAATAGTAGCCTTTTATTAAATATGCGGATATATGTACATCCAAGAGAGAATAATTTGGCACAGGACATCGATAAACCTGAATGAGCAACACGTCGGAAAAACGGCTCGTCTGTATTCAATTATTTAAGGATACGGTCGAGGGACAACAAGAGCAACCGCTTCTTAAACGTCCTCTCCAAACAGCAACCGATAATCTCAAGATGGCCATAAAGCCAAGCCAGCTTGAGAAACCCTAGAGAAATCCGATAACCCATTCGAGACATACACAACCTATCTCCGACCACGAAGTGTCTCATCCGACTCTGTATATAACGGATCCTCTCTCTTTCTATAGAAAAAAGGAGAATAAAAGGAGAAAAGAAGAGGGACGAGAAACAGTAAAACTTTATCGACTGTTCGTAAAACAATGCAATTTTCAAGGGGATATCGAATATTAATAACAAGAATCGAACGCACAGTCGCTTCTACACTGGGAGGAAGATGCAAAATGATTCGAGAAGACTGTTTTCAACGACAGAGAATTACCAGCTCGAACCACTTTAATATTCAGTGAGGAATCCAACTGTTTAACGATTCATGTATCATAATACTTGTTGAAGTTTCCCCGTATTTCTTCATGCTCACTCTGTATATGATCTGTATAATTTATTCTATGCATAATTCTTCGATTGAAAGATAACCGTAACGCATATGTTTTAAATCAAAGTATATCTTTTATATTATATGTGAAAATATTCTAGTTTCATGAACGCACATCTGTAATTCCTTGCGCATTGATTCATATATCCTCTTTACACCACATCGCATATGAAATATCATTTTTCCATCTGTTATTAACAACACCCTATCCTTAACACAGAAATCCTTCTCGCTCTCAAACGCAAAAAGATTCCCCGAGCTATTTACACTCACGATCCGAGTGAAAACACAGACACACCATCCTCAAAGACGATTGTCGCCTTGAAAGCAGTCCCCGAGGAAGAGAAATTGGTCGCGTTAGCAAGGAAGCGAGCACAAAAGGGGTTCGTTTGGCCAGAGAAAAGCTGGCTGTCTCGTGCCCTCTTTGTCTTGCCGTCTCCACGCCACGCGGAGTGCGATGCACGCGCGGCCAGAATCGAACGCCTTCGGCTTTTCATCGTTCCCATCTCATTTCCGCGTGGCTTATCCGATCGGGGTCGCGTAGTTTTATCGCGAGGTCAGGATCGCCGGGGAAAGAATGGCGCCATAAACCCCCGTGTTCTCTTCATTGTCGAGGCGAAACGTTTGACGCGCTAGCTCCGTAAATAAAGGCCCGTTTTTGTTACCTTCTGCCGCCTCGACCACGGGACCGCAGCTATCGTGGTCGTAGTACGGTTTTAAAAAAAATTATTACCTCTCCCCCTGGATCCGCGCACCGTTCCCTCTCGACCATCCATCCGATTTACTACCGGTACCCGCGATTTGCCTGAATACGTTCCATTCTTTCTCTCTCTCTCTCTCTCTCTCTCTCTCTCTCTCTCTCTCTCTCTCTCTCTCTCTCTCTCTCTCTCTCTCTCTCTCTCTCTCTCTCNCTAACAGACATGCTCAGGAATTTTATTCATAGAATTCTGCCGCGATTCATTTTATTCTTGTGTGCCTTGTTATTGGATGATCTGAATTTTTAATAGCACATTTAGTTTGTTTGTTTGTTTAGCATTTTGTTCGTATTATTGTTTTAGTATAAAGATGATTATGAAAATCTATAGAATTTGGAAGCCGAGATGGTAGGAAGTGTTGGATTCTCTAATCTTGTTATGAAATATTACAAGAATTAGAAAGCAATTGTAAGAGAAGCATATATTGTTATGTTTGAATAGACGATTTTTAGTCTCGTTGAAAGAGAAAAGAATACTAGTAACGAAAAACATTTTCATTTGTTCGATGAAAGTTTTAGTTTTACTATCAATAATCGTACAAGTTGATTTCCGATTACGATGCTTTCTAAAATAAAGTTTATTAAAGATGCTTTCTTAAATAAGTTTCCTTCTCCTTTGATAACGTCCTCTGACATACGAGAATGTCAAGAACCGCTGTAAAATAGGCCATGCATTCATGAGAAGCAAAACTTTTATGGTATGATATAAAACGGTTGAATATTTTCTACATAAAATATGATTCAAATTTCAATAAATTAAGGTATATTAAAACAAATTGAAACAATATAAAAGTGTGAAACGTGCGAAAGAAAATGTAATATAATGCTTGACAACATAAATAAAATAGCCACGGTACGAGTTCAGAAACTGAAAGAAATTCATAGAACGAATACAAATGGGGAGTGATCGCGGTAATTATTTTAAATATTCATTACGCGCCGTACCAGGTAAATACTCGCGTAAATGCTTTCTCCGATCATGATGCACGAGTAAATACTCTACATTTACCAAGTAATAAATTATTAATTATTACGAGTACATTTGTTAACGAATGCAAACAAGAGGTAAATGAATTTTTGCCTAACGAGTGCACGAGATATTTAATAGGGTGAAATATTTTTCCTTTGCGATATTTCTCAGATAGTGCGTATTGTAATATGGATCGAACGTTATCTGATACGAGCGAAATTTTATTATCTACGCAAGAAAAGGAAACAGCCGTTGTTTGAGCCACCATAAGAAAACGTTACTGGATACGTTACTTGGCGTGGAAAACACGGTTTACCATGGATAGTGTGGCTTTAAAAAGATATTACGAACCTCCGAGCGATTCTGTACGATCCATTCGACTTATCATAACGACCTTCAGTTGTACTTGTATCGTATCAGTTATGCTCGTTCCAAAATACATCTGCTAGTCTTGACATTGTTATTCCCATAAGGGCTTCCTCTTTTTTAATGTATCGTCGTTATACACATGCTTATCTTCGATATTTTTGTACAATGAAGATATATTAGAAGATACTAGCTTCATATCCTAACAAATAAGCATTGAATAGTTGAAGAAAGTAATTTAAGAAGAAATAGACTGCTACGAAAAATTGAACCAAATATTTTGCAAGTTGTGTGCCATATATACGTTTCATTATATCGTTCTATAGTGGCTATAATAGTACGTTTCTGTAAGTTTTATATCAATATATCATTATATATTTTATATTATTATATCCCCATAAAAATTTGACAAATATCGGTATTTTAATTTCATAAAAACTTCATAGAATAAGATTCAATAACACGTAGTTATTATTTTATTCATGACGGTGATTTTGAGCCAATCAATAGTTTTAATAAAACGGTGTAACTTATTAAATTGAACCACCTTATTCACAACGACTAGAGACAGATGAACTATAACGCCAAATTTTATTTACTTTTATAGGTCAATTTATAAAGATATTTTTATATAGCTAAATGTTGCATGAAATATAATGTATTAATAATGTGTAATATTATATATTCAGTACTTTTACAATATCTAAACTCAAGAGTTTTTAAAAACGAATTCCGCTTATAGATTTCAGAATAACCTATAATCTTTTTTCAAGATTTCCTCATCAAAAACTCGCTATTGGTTATTTTCTGAAACAAGAATCCATAAAAGATTCTATTCTATTATCCCAGAAGCTAAAGACAAAGGAGATTCACTTAGAGTGTCTGGAAAAGGAAAGAAAGGTCCTAAAAGATCAGCCAATTTCTTCTATTCAGTACCGATATAAGTTTAAATTTCCCGGCATTCGGGACCAAGAGTGTGTCGACAATGTCGAATTGAATTTGCGAACGTCGAATAAAGTGAGAAAAAGCAAGGAAAGAACCAACGAGAATGTAATTTGTACAACAATGCCGATCAAATATATCCGACAAGCTGGCAAACGGTCGAACAATGCTGGTCACCGATCATGGAAACTTTAATGCGGTTGACAGAGGCACCAATTCGCCATTTTATGCGCTCTTCGCGAATAATGGGCATTGTCCGCGTTCAGCTATCAGAAAGTCATCTTCGTTGGTGGCGCTCACGATTCATCGGCTCGCCAGTTCGAAAGTTTTCGACGAACCGCCATCGCCGGCTGCGTTTTCCCATGATTATCGTTCACTCGTGTCTGTCCTAGGTCGTCAATTGGTTTATTCACCGTTTTCCGTGTTGTTCTTCAGTTTTACGTGTTGTGTGCCGTGAAAGTTTATCGTTTGTAAACGAGACTCTAGCGAAGTGCAGAAAAGGTTAGGTTGTGTTCCCATATAAAAGTTACATACTCGGTATCGCGATTTATTTAGATCCATTTAGGTGGATTTATAGGAAGACTGTTGTTATACAAATCGATGGCTAACGTTAGCATCTTTCAATTAGAGTATTTATGTCGTATATGGTTCATAATAGCATGGATAATTCAATAATTGTGGACTGTATCTTAAATTGTCATTTGAAGTATGTAAGTACATACATATATTATATGTGTATATATCATATTATATACATATACATATGGACTTTGTTCGAATATTTCATTTTACTGTTAGATTAATTTACTTAATTTCAGAATTCATCTTAACAATTTACGTTTTTTGTATACTTAATCCGAGGGTTTCTTGTTTTATGTAATAAAAAGCATTAATGGTACGTGTAGTATATATATAAGATACGAAATATATATTAAAATTAAATTAATTCAAAGAACTTAACACATGCAGATCTAACCTGAACTTTTGTAATCATCTGTGACTTAATACTATTAATTGAGAGTTAACAAGTGCATAATTAACACGTTCGTTATCACGTATGGCATATGAATAATCGACCGCTATAGTATTCACATGTTCCGGTGTAACAGCTTTCCGTAATATATCGTTCAACTTCACACAAATGAACTAAATAAACTGAGCAAATTGAACGTATTTCATAAATTTCGTAATTATTTCGAGTGCATTTCGTAATTAAAGAATGTGGTCTTAATTCCACGCGATTTATCCATTTTTAGCCACGCTAGATTTAATTTGGATCACGTGACCAGAAAACGAAAACATGTCGCCGACAGCTTGCTCTCGCGAAAAAACGAGAGCGCCACTCGTATGCATACGTAACAACGATATGAACGTGTTGGCGGTGTCGTTGACGTTAGTCGTGCGATTTGAAATGGTGATGTTATGGATTCGAGTGTTTTGCTTGGAAAATGGTGATTTTCGGAGACTTGCAAATACAGTGCATGGGACATCGCGCAGTTCTTGCAGACAATGTAGCAATGTAAGTGATAATAATAATAATAATAGCGATGAACATTTGTTATTATTTGTTACGATACATACGTGTACTATCCGAATTATAAAATACTGCATTTTCACGATGCTCTTTCCTACGATTAAACTTTCAAATGAAATTAATAATTTATTACATTTGATTTACAATTTACTACAACATCATAAAGATACAATATTTCACAGTGGCAATGTATGGAAATATATGAAAATATATGGAAAGCGAACTTTCGTCTTTAATCTTGCTTTCCGCTAAATGTTACATCTTATTTAATAACAACTTGTTTAACCGAGTATCGCTTTTACTCTTTTATATACTTATGCTATAAAATTGTAAATAAGAATATATTAACAATCTTACTACATATTACATAGCATTCTTAACGTATGTTCTTATTAAATGCTACCGAATGTCGTGTCTTTTCTGACGTATTAATACTTGTACCTTTTCATGTACTCCGCTTATGTGTTAATACCTGTATAAATATATATTATATAAAATTAATTATTTGGACAGAAAACTTATAATTTTACTTATAATTGTAAGTACATTTACTTTGGGTAATAGAAACCTCGCCGAAGAAAAAGTCGGGAGTTCTGAGGGTACGGTGAGGTTAAGAGTGGGGATAGTAAGATAGTAAGAGGAAAAGTTACAAGGAAAATATTCAGAAAATACAATAATGATTAAAGTAATACATTGTAATCTTATAAATCATCCGCTAATTATAGTATATTAGAACTTGTACAAAGATCCAAAGTATTATATTTTCAAATATTAAATACAGTTGTAAATTTTGAAGTATTAAGTATTCAATTTATATCGTAGAATTTATTTTTTGTTTATTTTTTAGAAATTTTTTCTTTTAGAAGTAGAGGCATAGGATAAAATATAATTATAAAAGAGATAGAATATAGCTTCTATGATTTTTATACGGTCTCCGTCGATAATTATCATTCCACAACGATGGACCAATTTTAAATAGATGGACGAACAAAGATTAGTCGACGTTGATGAATTCAGGTTCATATTGCACCGTTTCCTAAGTGGCTGTGTGATAGCTGTCTGCTTTGATAACTATTAATATCCCGTTTCTCATCGATTGTCACATAAACTTGCACTTGTAATACGTAAAACGAATTTGGCTTGAATTTTGATCGCAATTAACGTGATCTGCTTTACGGTTTAATTGAAATGTATTTCACGAGAATCAAGTTGTAATTTGGCGACGAATTAAATCGCGTCTTGTTTACATGAGTAATTGAAATCGAATTATATCTCGAAACGTAACTGCCGTTTTAGTCGTACATCGCCGTTTTACATCAAATTGCATTTTAACCACGTTCAATGTTAACGCCGCATTCTGGCTATAATTATCATTCGTTCGTGTTTTGACTGGCATTAACAATTATTTCGCATTTTCGCTCGCAATTATCGCTAACCAGAATTTAGACTAAAGTCAACGTGAAATCAAATTCCGTGCCGTAAAACTTTGCCTGTTGTGTGTGGCTCGCCTTGTATTGTAATTCGAATAAATTCTATTATGTTACATCATATTGTGCATCAACTAAATTATATTTGTTAGTCGTCTTTAATAAATCCTCCGTTCTGTGACAATATTTTGGAGAAGTTATATTCCAGAGAAACAAATAAAATACTTCAAACAATTATTTTATATAGATATACTATCAAACAGAATATGTCTTGTTTTTCAAATCTAATGGAAATTAAAAGGGAGGAATGTAATATTCCTATATTACTTCTCATCTCTCGTTTGTGTCAATTTGATACCTTAATAGAAATAACTTTTTTATTTATAGGCCATACAAATGTACAGGAATTTCATTTTCTTTCTGTAATAAAACAATGTTCGAACTTAATGATTAATCCTTTCGTTATATTTATTAGTTTCTTATTTTTGCGTCAATTTAACTCTTTCACGTTTGATACGACTTGTTTGGATATTCCTTTGCATACTATATGCATTTTGTACAAATGTGCAAATTTATGTTTCTCATAAATTAACTTACCGTTTCATCGTTTCTTTCCTCTCGGTAAGAAAATCTCTTGTATCTTTATATCAATTTAAAATTTCACACTTGATTTTACGTACGATATAACGCAATTTATTCATTTATTTGTACCTATTACATACCTGTTACGCGCAGTCCACGTATTTATAATAATCTGTATATGTATTTTTTTCGCACGAATGAAATTCCCGATTCTAATCATAACTTATAAAGCATTCGAGGCTCTATTTACGCGTTCCTGTATGTGTGTTACGCGAAACACGTCGTTGAAAATGCCAGTCTCCTAATACAGGAAATTCTCGTCAGTAACGCGGGCAAATTATTAATTATGGTCCTCGCGAAATTGCCTGGAACACAGGCAGTGAACGGCTCGTTCTATTAATTATTCTCCGGTTTTTTCGTCGGTCCGATGTGGTTGAGCCGCGAGCGGCATAATTATGTTCGACATCGAACGCGTAGCTTCATATTACGCGAATTACTTGCCGAAGTTACGACGCTTGTTAGACAAACCGAAATCAGATTCGACGTCGGAGTTTTGGTCCTTCCGCGTTTGCCAACCGCTTGACTCGATCCTGAACCGATCGAAGGGACTAATTAGGAGATATTGAGCGATATAACGAGCACGACACAGCTTCTCAGCGACACGAAGAAATTAATTGTCGCGTAGCTCGAGGCGTATCACCATCGAGATCGTGACTCGGGTGCCGATGCGAAGGAAAATTGCTGATCAACCTGTATCTATCGATACCTACGCTTCTCTATTGGAAATCGTGGGATTTCTTTGGAGAATTAGATTACTATTTGACGTTAGTATTAGAGTTGTTATTGACGGGACTATCCGATGTTCTACGGTTCTTTAATTCTGCTACGGTCTTCACATATTCTTACGTCTCAATTTTGATCTAGTTTCAACCAAGAAAGGGAGTTTTAATTTTTGAAAATGATTGAAACGAGAGATCACGCATGCTGATAGCGATTCTTTCCTCTTTAACCGATTTTCTTTAGGTTTCAGTCGCGTTTTCTCCAAATTAAAAACGATACAAAAATACAATTTAGACGAAAATAACAATTTTCCTGTTATACCCAAAGACCTGTCCCTCTTATGCCAAAAATCATACTACATTTATTCATTAAAAAAATGTTAGACTTATTTTATACAGAGAAACAATGGAAATAGATAATGCGGACGTAGTACAACATCTTTCTTTCGTAAACAGGTAGAAACATTGTTGTAATACTGCGTGTGCAAAGTTACAATAGAAAACAGTCGTCGTTTGTTTCGGTATTTGAAAATAGAGAAATATGTGTGTAGTATTTCTGCTGAATTACAAAAGTAAACATTTGTAGATGTAGCGTTTCGTTTGGATAATATTAAATTACGGTACGTTCTAATATTCCATATTACATTATAGTTTCAAGATCTTTTAGAAAATCTCGAGAGAGAAGACGAGAATTTCTCCAACGTGTCGTTTTACGTTCGAGAGTTTCGAAGATCTTTAATGGTAGCTTGCATTTGACAAATTTTACACAAATTGCCGGGATACACAGAGCAGTTAACGTCGTTGCTGCGAAATGGAAGGCTATTTATCCTTTCGTGTTCATCCATTCATTGCGTAATTATATCATGCAACGTTAATTATTCGCTACGTGTCGCCATACTAAAAGCAACGTGGGTCGATCGGAATTCCTTTTCCTGGAATCGCTTCTCATTTATTTCTTCTAGTGCGAGACTGTGTTTCGCGTTGCGTACGATTTGTCTCGATTACTTTTTTTTACATTACGCCATCGATATACGATAAAAAAAATGCTCTGCAAATAGTGTTAAATTTTTGCAGCTCGTTGTATACCTGTTGAATAGATTAATCGCTGTAAATGATATCATATAGAATCATACGCCGGTGTGAACAACGAAAAAAACTGAAAGTATGTTACATTTTTTTAATTGTTTGTAAGATATTTCATCGTTTGTATAACAAACAACATTTTTGAAATATTTAACAACACACGTATTTAATCTTCCAGTCAAATAAGAACACTAGTTCTAGACTTTAAAATTACCCTCCTACAAAAAGTAGATAATATAACGTCTTTCACAGAGATCCTTGTGGTCATACAGTGTCTAAATTACATAAAAATTTAAACAAAATATAGAAAGTTAAAGAATATATAGCTACGGAACACCGACTTGTGATTTAAATTCACACACCTTTATTATCATAGAAATCGCTGTGCGATAAACCAACCTCCATTCGAATAAAAAAATCAAAACTACCCATAACCCTCATCCTTATCTCTCCCTTCTGACCTATATGTAGTTGAATCATCAACAACGTCGATATTTTTCTTAAAAATTTAGGATCGATTTTGTATCGAATCAATTTGTTCAGCTTGTGTTATCTATGGAAAAGGAAATATATATTCGCTGTTAATTGAAAGTCATACGAGATGCATAATTGTGTATATTACCGATTTGTATTTTTAATTACATATACATGCACAGCATCTCTGTGTGTTACGCCACGAGGCTTTCCATAGGTCGTTATTCCTAACCGTCGCTCGTGGCATCGCAGTGTCGCGAGCGAACCGTCTCAAGCAACCCGACAAATATACGATGTAGCGGCCAACATCAAACAGAGCGAGTTCTAGAAACGTCGATTTGTTTCGTTATTTTAAACACACTCATAAGGTGACACGCGTGATCATGGCGTGATCAGTGGCGTGATCGATGGCGTGACCCGAGCATGGTGGGGATCGCCCCCCTATGAAACACAAGGGCCCATCGAAGGGCAATCAGTATCGATTGAGGATCCAAACGGAATGCAGTAAAAGTCTCCAACGAAACACAAGTCGTCCAATCTATCAAATACAAGACACATTGTAAAGTCGAGTCGAATCATTATATCACATTAATTGCATCATCTTTCATCAAATAATTTGTGCCGCTCCATTATACTGTTTTTTATGTATATACTGTCAAATATATCATTTTTTGTTAACCCTGTTAATTCAGTGTTAATCTCAATTAACCATCTCTGTCATCTTAACCGACACAGAGGCGTCGATTTTCTGAATCGTAGCGAGAATTTACGCCTCTCGCCGATGCGCTTTCCTCGCGAACGGTCGCAACACTGTGTGTATTGAGAAATTCCCGGTGGCTGATCACCTACTTTCACTTAATAAATGAATATAATGTTTCCCATTTTCCATTATTAGACTGCAGGTGTTTATGCATTTATGAGAAATTTAAAGAGATAAAACTATACGCGTAACATATCTAAAGCAAAGTATCTACTTGTTACAACATTAGAAGACGAAATAAATCTCTCTTTAGGTTCCAATTATCTATACTGATAAAAATATACAAGAATATAAAATTGCTCAAATATCGGATGTAACTTATGATTTTCTTTTCTCTAACTTGTTATAAAAACGCAGTAATAACTTACACACGTAACATCGAAAATCAGATTTCCAATCGATACTAGACTATTATAATCAAATTTTCAGAGAATGCAGAATTTGTATGGACATAAATTTTCAACCGTGTGGTTAGTCGTATCAAATTTCTATATTCTTCGATAGTTAATTATAAACACCTTTTCATCGTCAAACGCGAAATCCGACAAAACGAAGCGATGGATCGGAATTATTCGTGTTCGTCCCGCTAATTCCAAAGCTAAGGACATTAGCCATGGCGGATTGGCGGTAAAATATGAAAATCATCTCGTTACGCGAGCCCGCGGGTTCACGGCCGAAGCGATCTTGGCGGCCGTTAAGCCGGCAGCACGCGACACGCTAAACATTATCGTAGCCGGCGCGCGTACGCTAATTTCAGGCTACCGAGGCAATCTGCATAATTCGGTTAGAGCAAACATCCAGCTCGCGTGGTGTCCCGTGTCGTTATCTGTGACTCATCTGTGGATCGAGGCGTCCTTATCGACCGATTTCATTTCGAAATTCCACGATTCCACGCTCGCAGACCTGATTTTTCTTCCGTTAATTCCACTTAATATCTCGCGTCTCGTTGGCTCGGCCAGATTTCCATGCCGCTGCGAGCAAACATGTAAAATAGAACAGAAAATAATGACGTTCGATCGAATCGCGTTGTCCTGGAAACCGGTTGTACCCATTGACGATCCAGGTTTTGAATAAATCATTCGGAGAGCAGGTTGTTATTCATTGTTTTCAATAATTTCAGGAGTTTCTGTATGCTAGAGCTTGTTTGATTTGGCGCCTCTTCCATATAATGGAATAAATATTATCAATTGAATTTTATAAATTAAAAGTTGTAAATTAGAAGATACCAATAAATTCTCTTACATAATCAAAATGAATTTTAATAATTGACTAAATTTAAGCAATGATTTGTCTCATTCGTTAAATATAATATACTTGTATGTATTATGATTTTCCATAATGTGTTAGTTTGTGTAATTTTGTTCAGATATAATTCCTTTAGTTTTTGAATGTTTTTAAAGCTTCATTTTAGGCTTGAAACGGTTCAAAGTATTATTCATTGTAGTATTTCTATTTTCAATAACCAATATGTTAAGATCATGTTATGATTATAACAATTTTATACACGAAATGCATGAAATACGTTTAATTCAAAAATTAAAATCGTTAAAAATAAGTTTAATATTAGGCATGACTCAATTAATGATTGTAATATGATTTTCTATTCAAAGAATTCTTGAATGGAACAAACATTTGTTTGAAAATTTCTATTTAATTGTCAATTTCTTCTTCTTTGTTAGATTAAAAGCTTACAGTTTCGATTACATTGAATAGAGAATATTTATCAATATTTATTAGTTAGTTACAATATTTTATATATAAATAACAGTCGTAGAGGTGGTTTTTCATTTATCGGGTACGACGATACGATTTCTGGAAGATATGAAATTCTATTGCCGAACCCGGCACAAGATGAAGTTGGAACGTGTCGTTACAAGTTTCTCGTGATCGATAGAGTTGAACAATTTTGTTAACGTGGTTTCGATGCGGGCTTGTTCGACCTAAGTAGATACCGGAGTGACTGAGGGTTGATTGATTAAGTTCAACGAATCACTTTGTCGAAAGCGACGAATCAAGAAACTGTATAATACTTCCTTACTCAAACTTTCTTTATAGAAAAGAAATTGCTTATTTTATTCTCGACCAAAGTTCGAAATCTCACTGTTGATTAAAAATATCGATGAAATCGCATTTTCGAAATTAGAAAAGGTAGACGCTCTGTTCCAATTGAGATACGTATAATAAGAGAAATAAAGAAATATCGCCAAACTAGAAAATTTCAACGAAATTTTATCTCAATGTTTAATAAGTTTTCCGTTTTTTATTTAATTTATCGTGTTGCAATTCGACAGTTAGCTTTAAATAAACACTAATAATATAATATTATTAACAAATAAATTTGTCCTATCCCCTCTATTTTTATATCTCTTATATCTTTTATATCTCTTTTACATACCTTATATTTGCAAATTTTTTAATGCTTTTTGATTAAAAGATGTTTTTTTCCTGATATAGTAACATGAAAATACTTTATATTTGCAATTTAACAAATTTTTAACGTTGTGCATATTTTTCTATATTTTTGAGATACAACTTGACACAAATGCATAAACATTCGTAGTATAGTTGTGAACAAGTAGCTATTTACGTATATACAAATTACCATGCCATGGTCGATCTGCTCGATTAATGTACCGTCTCAAACAAAGTCATCGAAGGAATCGAAAGCCTTTCTCAACAAACACTATCGTCTGTCATACCCTTTATCTGTCATACCCTTTATCTGTCATGCCCTTGTTAAAACACGGAAATGAGCGATTAATTCGACTCGGTGAATTGAGAAGTATCATATCTGTTTGACCTGGAGAATTCTCTAGATAAAAATCTAAAAGAAAAAAAAAAAAAAAAAGACAATTGAAATATCCAAAACGAGAATGAATCACACGCATGGTAAATCGTTTTGGTTGTAAATGTTATCGACTGGGAAATTGAACGCTTCGACATAATGATTCGAGGGCGGGAAATTAAGAAGGGAGCAAATAGGGACGGGGATCGAAATCACAATGCGGTATCGACGAATATTTGCGCGAGGTCGATGGTTCGCGTGCCGTAAGTGAATTATGCAAATTAAATGCGTAACAACAGAGCGCATACTGTTCATGCTCTGAACATGTTCGCGTGAAATAAGCGATTATTCACGAATTACCCGGCAATTTATTAGTATGCGTGCTGAATGCGCGCTGAATGTTTGTCACCGTTTCGGTACAGCCGTTTGACGTTTATGAAAATCTTCTTGGACGATATGTGTTTTTCGTAAATTGCGTTAGCGAATTAGGAGACTATTATCTCTCTCTCGGTCTGATACCGTTTTTATATTGCTTTTTGAAAAACTCTTTATCGAATTGAGTTGAAGATTTGTTGAAATACAAGTTATTATATGAGAAAGTATATATATATGTATATATATATATATATATATATATATATATATATATATATATATATATATGAGACTATTTGGCACGGTTGAGATATAAGTTATTTTTTATTTTGGAAATTATAGATCATTTTTAGTTTTTCTTTTTAGGTTTTGGTTAGTAAACTTTTTTGGAGTTTAATAAGTATTCTGCTTGATGAAAGAAGAAAAGATTTGAATTCAGCTATGTACATGTTGCGAATACATGGTTATATTAAAATGAAAAGGGAACGGAAAATTATTTTAATGGAAAGAGAAATAGCGTTATAATGATGGAAACAGGGTGCAGCTACAAGACGAGCCGCGATTACATTTACTTTGTTCGTTATT
Source organism: Bombus pyrosoma (assembly GCF_014825855.1). Classification (NCBI taxonomy): domain Eukaryota; kingdom Metazoa; phylum Arthropoda; class Insecta; order Hymenoptera; family Apidae; genus Bombus; species Bombus pyrosoma. The sequence continues at coordinate 11,335,592 of NC_057774.1, forward strand.
AGTGAAATGTTGCTTTGTGGCGGAGAAAGTTAATTTCTGTATGATTTATTTATCTGATGAATGGCTTTTCCTTACATATCTATGAGATAGAAGTTAATTTTCTCTCATTTCATCCTGTGTAATTACTTAAAATATTGTACATTTGAAACGTGTTAATCATACGTTAGCTAATTTTCAGCAAAAAATCTATCCAGTCAAATTACTTAAATTTTTAATACAACTTAACTTTCCCCGTAGTATACGATAATTAAATACCGGTTTCACTTCGTAACCACAATAGAGAATTTTCTTCTCTCTAACTCCGCTAACGACTCCAACCTCCAAAAACAGGAATATAGAAGAAAATATCAAATTCTGAAAAATAAATCGCCCATACGAACGAACGTAAAAATCTTGCAACTCATTCGTGTTAACAAGCGGCGGTAACAGGCGAGATTCCTTTGAAACGAGGCTTTTGGTAGTTAAACCTGGCCGCTTGGCAGCCAGGCCAGCAAAATCAAGCCGCTTTTTACGGGTTTCCATTACGATCCTCACAAAGTACCCGCTATAACAACAGAGTTTCGACCGGTAACAGCGAAACTTTCCAAATAAGATATAACCATTAGTGACAAGTTATTAATTGAAAACTTTGATTCAGTCAATTATCGAGGAACCGGTCGTCGTGGAACGTGGCCATTAGCATAATACCGTTGACGCGTTGCTCCGCGGTGTACTAAAACGAAAAGTTTCCCGCTTTCTGTGGTGCGTCGGCGACAAGTACAAATTGAAAGCCTATCAAGGAAAACAATAATTCATAACGAGACGAAGCGAGACCCCAGAGCAGCCTGTTAGCTCGGCGCCACTTCCCTTCTTCCCTCGGCCTTCTCCTCTTTTCTCTTTCATCCTTTCGTTTCACCGCGAGCGACGTTACTTCCGTGACAACGTAATCCCTTGAAATCCGGTTTTCCCCGTGAAGAAGAATGATTTCCATAAACCTTTTAGCGAGAACGGGGAAACAGAATTAGCCGAGTTTCGAGGCGAGAACGTCGAGACCCGGCAAACGAGAAACCTTATTACGGGAAAAACGTATCAATTGCACGGTCTTCTGTCATGATTTAGTTCCAAATGGCCTCTCCCATATTATTACGATGCGAGAGCAAAAGGGTTCCTGCGACGCATATGCAGCTGATAGAGAAATATGATAGTGTAGGCAAGTGTATGTAGTGTTGCAAACGGTGATTCTTATCATTATTAGCTCTTCAACCCCACTAAAGTTCTCTAATTTCTGATAGCGGCTACGCTTACGAAGAATGGACGATCAATCGAGCCCCGTTGTCCGCCGGAAACTTCGATCCACAGTGTGTACACCTCGAACGAGATTCCTGGATGCTTGATCGACACTTCGTTCCGGCGAATCATAAGACTTTAAGCCCCGATTGGTCGGTCCAGGTTTCCTCGAAAAGACCAACAATACCCGATGACAGATCGCAGGTCCATGGTTTCGGTTCGGTCAATCCAGAAGAGTCGATTAATTCGATTAATTCAATTCAGTAATTGTATCTCATCGATCCTGTGTTTCGACCAAGTCGAGCTTGTATTATATGTATTGTGCTGGCTCCCTTTTCATCGGACTCTTATCTTCGTGGAAACAGTCCCTCTCGATATTTCATCCCCTTTCTCCAATTCTGAACGTCTTTTCTGGTCAGTTTCTACGTTCTGAGAGATTAACTGGTAGATTGTTTCCTCGATATCTATCGTGTGAACGTATTGCTCTGAACCTTTAGTGGTTACGATGATAGAATATTGGAATGGATTTGATCGGAATAGATATCTTTAGTCGGCCACAAGAATCACACCTTCGAAAAATTGATATCAATTATATGTGTTACTGAATATAAGCATCAATATAGCGATTCAAAATAGCATTGCTTTAATCTTTTTTTTTTTTTTTGTTTTTCAATGGTAAGCAGAACATATAAACGATATTTTATCAGAAACTCGTAAAATTTGGAGACTATTAGTTAAACTATAAAAGAAAAAATGATCCAATAATTAACAATTTTCTACTTTGAATTTTTTCTCAAAAATTGATTTTCTCCAAAATTGATTATTCTATTAGAAATTTTAAAGCCTTTGTCATATGTATGTAGTATCGCGGACAAAAGGCCTAAAAGATATATCGGGCAAACCATATACAATGTCGCGAGAGCCGAGGCCGCGTCGGGCCCATCAAAGTGTCGTCGGTCCCATCAAAGTGTCGTCGGTCCTTCGATCGTATAGTTTTGTGAAAAAGGCCTACGTGACCTTGGCCACGAGCGATTGCCGAACACGTGCGTGGTGGGTCTAAGAAAAGACAAAAGGGATGCGAAAGCAGTCAGAGAGTGTGAATCGAGAAGTCATTGTGTTGTCGAGAGAGTGTGGTCCGCGTGAGGGAGAACGTTGGATCCGTCGTGGCGAGAATTGTCTAGATTGTAGCGCGTTATTGTGATTAGTTCATATTAAACAACCATCGTTTTTCTGTTTATATCTGTACGATCCATTCATTGTAAATAAACCATCGTTAAATCACAAATATCAGGATATAATTATAACATAGTCCGCGATATTACATGTACATCATTAAAAATATAGCGATACCTTTTGTAATCTAAAAGGATTCATTTTAAGAGTAGGTACTTTCAATCCATATTTAAATTTCAAATAAATAATAATTTCAAAGTAACTGTTATAATTTGACCATCCATTGTAATGTCTGAAATATTAATTATTTGGTTGTTTCCTGGTATACTATTGTATTCTATTGTTTATTATTATATTGTCAGTATTCATCGAGCATAGATTGTCTGAAATTTTTAATTGCATTGAGGACAAAATATTAATATGCATACACGACTGGAGAAAAAAATGTGTCTTTTTTGGGAAAGAGGGATATCGTAGCTGAATACAAAAGAAATACCAGGAAAGAAAGGTAATTAACTTTAAGGCAATTTTCGTAAATTTGACAAGATTTTGGCTCTGGTTTGTAGCACGCGTGAAATAATGTAAATTACAGTTTTTCGAAAGTGATAAAATTTTGCCCGAGGGAAATGACATCGCAGTCGGTTGTGTCATTGAACACAGTAATTGAACCGATTGTTCCTGCTTGATAATGCGTCGTCAATCACAATAGATGGATGACAAATTTCAACTTGACCCGATACTCCATGAAATTTTCAAACTTTTCGACACGAGTTCTCGAGAAGTTTCTTCTTTCCTCCGTGCAATCTGTTTACAAGGCCGCGAACAAGCAAACAAATCGATCATCCACCAGCGAAATCCTACCTGAAGAAGTACCAAGTTTACCAGTGTTCCACTTTTGCCACAAAAAATAACAATCTTTCTGCATGAGAAAAAGAGGACCCAAGAAAAGAGATCTTTATCTACAACTTACTAATCCTTACGTAAACCAAGGAAACTTATCGAGCTGTATACTCGTCGGCATTCGAGATCTTATCGAATTTAATCCTATTACGGCTCCTTAGAATATTGTCTAATTGCAAAAGAATTCTCGAAGTTTTAAGGTCAGGTGAAGTAGTCTATGTACTATATCTTCTTATTATGATTTTAAGTTACAAAAATTCGTTTTTTATTTAATTTTAGACGACCTACCGATTAAAATTTTAAAACGTTTGAGAATTAGAAAATTTCAATTCAAAAGCTTGCCCATGCATTAAACATCCAAGTTCAAGAATTCTTCAAATTTACATTTAACGTTTTCGATTCTAAGAAAAAAAAAACCAATAATAATTTTATAATTACACTTTACAAAGCAATTGCAGAACATTGACAAATTCGACACTATCAAGCACAGCTCGAATGATCACGATCATCTACCAATTGGAATGAACGAAATCATTATCCGCGGGTTTAAACTAACAATGATTCTCTAATTACGCTTCACCCGTTTCTTCTATCTTCGTACGCAAATTCGATTAAAAATCTGCACAAAACCCATTATACGACGTTGAAAAATTCGACACCATCAAGCATATTTCGAATGATCACAATTTATCAATTCGAATGAACGGAATAATCATCCGCGAGTTAAAACGCGCGCGAGTTCCATCATGTTGGTTGATGTATAGAGCGAGAGGGAAAGAGGGAGGCGTTCGAGGAGAGATGGAAAGCTTAATTGACGACGAAGGCGCGAAACGTAAAGTGCGCGGCTTAATTGGCAACATCGGTAATTACAGTACTCGAGGGGATCGTGGGCATTTGCCAAGCCTGTGAGGGGGCTTTTATTCTCTCCCAATGGATTCAACGTTGTCCCCGTGTCGGTTGGTCGTGCTCTGTTAGGATCGTTGCTGCCGATGATAGCTCCGTCCTGGTCGAATGGAAGGTTGGCGAAGTCGAGGACCTAACCTAGATTTCAATGAAGCTCTGCCTTAAAACAACTTTCACCCTATTCACGGTTGCTAATGCTTCAGGGGGAGGGAAAACAGTTTCCAGTAACCGACAGCCCGCGGCAGCCACCAGATTTTCATCGCCTAATTGCTGTCGCTTCCGGCATTTACTATAGAAAACCTGTATGAAACTGTTTGCTCAAGATTCTGGGCCCGTAACTTTTCTCAATTTGAAGAGCACAAATAAAAAGCGTGATTAGTCACATTTCCCTGTCTGTTCTATGTGAAAACTGCTTTTTCATTTCATTTCATTCGTTTCATCATATGTCTGTTTCTTTCTCTCTTAAACATTTAGAAGTATTAATAATTCGAGTTGTTAATGTTACCTAAGGATCGTGTATATGTTATGTATTTCCAAACGGCTTGTATCTTAGAACCTATCAGCTTGTTCTCTTCAACTATTTTATAAAGTACTTCTATTTCTCTAAAATACTTCTTCTTAATTACCAAAGTGGTGTAAAAGTAAAAAAATCAACGGAGAAATGGGGCTATAATATCTTTAGCGTGTGTGGTCTTCGCTTATGAAACAAACTGCGTAATCGAAATTCTATTTACTAAATGTCTTCGTCAAAAACATAAAACAATTGAAATAGAATCGAAAAGTGACAAGCACTTTAATATGGTGACAAGTAATTGCCAAATAGCCGCCGGTTTTTTTCTTTTTTTTTTTAATTAATCCTGAAATAAGTATAATTCATGGTCTTACCGCGGTGTACAGTTTCATAGATGTTTTTCTCACAACAAGTAACTAGCACCAGCTTTGGTCTGTCGTGATCGCAGCAAAGATTCACAACGTTCTGACTTGCCGAGTGACCGCGAGAATGAAAAACTGTGCCACTCGTCAGTCTCTTGTTGCGTCGGCTGCCCGTTTATCAGGTTAAATGGCCGCGTAATTAAGCCGAGTCTCGACGATCTTAACCTCCGAGTTTATTGCTTTTCTACGTCGACTCTATGCCTGGATTCGTTATTCAACGCTGATGCACCGGTAGATCGACTGGCATCGTCTAACGACGTTAATCCGATTCCATGCGGCTCGTTTTCTACCCTAAAGGTAATACCTATTACAACCCCTAGTGCACGGTGTTTCGCTGTGTTTGTCCGTGTATTTAACGTCAATCCGACTTTCCACCTTTTAATTGGAAACGAAAAAGAACGGATATTAAAGCTGGCAATCTTCTTTGTCCGACAGGATTGTTATTCCGTCTGGCAAGTCTACAAGCGATCCTTTCTTCTGCCTTTCCTTTGCAGAAAACTTTCTGCTCCTTTTTTTTTTTAAGTATTTATTGGATGACGCTTTGCTCGTACGTTCGAAACGTAGGTTCTCTTGAAAATTGAAGAAAAACGTTCCATTTTTAATTCCAGTTAATTGTCAAGTGTGTTGATCTTTCGTCGTACTCTTCAATCCTTGATTCCGGTTTTGATTGGGTACCGTTCAAGGAATGAGCATCTTTTGTTAGGTAATCGAACTATTTTCATTATTTCGTCTGCTGCTTTTATTCGTCAGCCTCCGTTTTTGCCGAGAGTACGTGGTAGTGAGTGGATTTATTTTAATAGAATTGATTACACTACATTAAACTGGACGATATTCTGTATCGTAGTAGAGTGAAATAGAATTTTTAGAAACTTATATAGATATTATTCAGAATTATAAAAATTGGAAATTTTCGTTTCAGTCGTGTGTAGAATATTTCGTCTGTCTAAAAATTTAGAATAATTTAATTTAGTTTAGAATAATTGGAACGATTTTGTTAAGCAGGGTAAGAGTGGTTAACTCTTGAACATCTACTAGTTAAGAATTATTAATATACTTGAACCTAATTAATAGTCCTAGGTATATGAAATAATAAATGCAGCGATGTGCCAATACTTTTCGTGGCCACTGCGTCACTAGAGATGTCCCGTTGACACGACTGTCGAGTCCAACTGTTCCAACGAACACCTTCGGTAAATCTCACTTAGTGCTCGCTTATTAGAGCTTCGAGGAAAAAAGAAGGTCGATTTTACGCGAAGCTGTCGTAATTGCTGGGAATTAGATCGGCTTCGTTTCGACGTAAAAAAAAAAAGAAGAAGAAACGAAGGAGAAAGGGGGAGGGAAAATACGAGTACAGAGAGGAAGAAAAAGAGGAAAAAAGGTGAACGCCATCGGGCACACGTCTTCGTGCTCGACGACCACTTGAATGAACTTGTTAGCTGGTCGTTTCGGCCGATTAAGCGTAATTAAGCCTATAATACGGTTGGACACGAAACTGTCGCCAACGGTGGAACGGCTGCTCGTTTCATTCGCACGAACGTCGCGAAGCTGGGCCGGGGACACGCCGAGAATTATTTCAAGTGCCGTTTCGCTTGAAGCCTCGTCGCCGCGGGGAATGAATTCGCACAATTAGTCTGGCTGGATACAGGGTGTCGAAAAACGGATCGGATATTTGCTTCTTATCGAGCTGTTAATAAGATCACTCAAGACAGATGAGTTGATAATGAAGATTGCTTAGAGGCAATTTTGTAGTTATCTCATCCTCCAGATTATCCAGATTATTAATGTGTCTGTTACGGGAAATTTATCAAGTACCAGAACTACCTACCAACGTCCAGTTTGTAATTTTCTATCAAAGTTTTTCACATTTTATGTGGTGTTCGTCATACCATAGTGATAGATTAATCGTGCGTATGCTGGCAGACGAGAAATTTGAAATACTTATTGTGATTATATTGCCAAAATTTGAAACCAATTTGAAAATATATGTAGAAGTTACGAGTTATCGCAAGCATGCATTTTGCAAGATGTTCCTACAAAGAGTCAATTATAAAATATTACCTTCTATCTTTAGATCACTGTCATAGATAATAGGAGCACAAAGATAAAAATCCTGAAAGACGCCTTGCTTATTTCTCACTCTCACAGAAGATAAACAACCTTTCTTTGCTGACTACGTTTTCATAAGATAAACGCTTGTTTTAGATCAAACGGTTCTTGTCGTTCCCCTAAAAGGGCTCGACAAACTAAAAAAACACTACAACATTGAAAAACAAAAGGCGGTATGACCCTAATTTCAAATCGCTCATTAATATTCAACGCGCTACATCTTCTAAAGATAAAGATAAAGCAAGCAGATAAAGCAAGAAAATAGAAAACAAAGAGACTGCAACGAAGAAACCTGCAAACGCGCATAACCTGCCTGTTTTGAAGGACTAACGCAGGATGACAAAGTCGCCGGTGACAAAATCGCGCTTCGAAACGCGGTATTCCTCTAATCTTCGCGCGTTTGTTGAAACGTTTTGCTTGGGCGTTCTCCACCTTACAAACGCTCCTATTACACACGCGTCACCCAGGCTAGAGGTTAAATGAACCACGTCGGGTGTCGGATGAAATATTCAACAAAAAAATCCTGCCCTTTTTCCTGGTCGAGTTATGAGCTGGAACGACAGGCTCCGCCCTCCGCTCTTTCTATCTCTTTCTCTCTTTCTCTTTTCCACGTTGCAAGTCCTCTCGCTTTTTCTCTCAAGCCCGTAACGCCGGTCGGAAAATTAACGACGAACAGCGAGCGAAAGGATTTGCAAAGGGTTAACCTAGATTTCAATGAAGCCTGTTTAAAGCGGCCCTTTCGCTCGTCCCCGTTAAGCGGAACCAGCCCCAGTGACAAACGGCCAGCTCCTTCTAATTGCTGCGGACTCAGTCGCGTCCGGGGATGAAAAATCGTGTTACTCGTTTCTTCCTTTCTTCCTTTCCATTGTCGCTGCTTCACCTCAGGGAACAGGTACCTGTAGCGTGAATATTGCAAAACGTTTCGCCTTTCGACCCCTTTATCGATGTATTTGCGCTAAAAGGGTGCTGTTGCTTTTTGTTAGGATATTGACGTTTATTTCAAGACTATCGAAGTAGCGTACATTTAAAAGGAGAATGCTACTTCTGTTTCTAAGAATACATTTTTGGGAATTTCAATGGTTTCTGGCAATCATTTATCGTAGATCTAGTGTTCAAAGATACTATACCGTAGTCGAAAGATTAGTTGCAGTTTAATTAGAAATTTATTGTATTAACTTCTCCTTCGATTGTTTCCTAAAAAGAAGATGCAAGGATATTTTATCCTATGAAGTTTCCTGTCGTGGAAATATTTGCTTTTCAAATATGAGTATCGATTTCCAAATCTTTTATTCTATATTCATGAGAGCGAATCGTTTATTGAAAATAGAACATTAATCTTATACATATGTATTGAAATTGACAAACTAATAAAAAGTGGATTCAATCACCTCTAACTGATCTAAAGACTGGCTTAACGAATCTCACAAAATCTTCCATCACCATCCACGCTATCAAATGACAGGAAAAGTCACAGACATTTAAATTCAACTTGAAACAGGTCTGTTGCAATTCAATGGCTGATCTAAAATTGAGATTGAGAATAGATAGCAGTCGTACACATCGATCCGCTATTGTCGCGGAGCAACGTGGCAATCGTCGAAACTCGATGCATCTTTATTTCAATCGGACTCACTTAACTCCTGTCGATCATTTGCATGCCATTCGCCGATCGGAATGACGGCCTTGCTTTCCTTTCGCCTTTTTCTACTAGGTTGTTGCGTACGAGACACGCTTATAATCATGCGAAATCATACAAATTTTGTGATTAACAAGCTTTAAAGAATATTCGTTGATCGTGCAAGATTAAAATTAAAATTTTGATGATTGAGAAATCATATTGTTTTGTAAAATTCACTTTGAAACTTATAATATTTACGGCATTTTCTTACGACAAATAAAAATATGGAAATAAATCATTTATTGTTTGCCAATTTATAAAATGGCATGGAGTTGATCAGTTTGGCCCTTAAGTCGAATTGTAATCTCGTGTTGTAGTAACCAATTTGTGTACCGAATCTAATATCCCGATATAATCTAATCTAATACAATTGAGATTATTTTCGACGAAACTGTGAATACTGAATGTCTTTTAAAAATTCATCAATTTCATGCGCAGCAATTTAGCATTCAGTTTACTCGTCATTTCTTTGCATTTCTTATTTCTATACGAAGTTGATGGAACGACCGTGATAGCGTCATTGTTCGCGGCGGATTTTCTTTCGCAACGATATACCGAGTTCTTGACACTGTTGGACGACTTTGTAGTAATTGATGGATGTCTTATTGATTCGTGGCCTTTACGAAGAAGCCGAAGAAGGCTCTTTATTGCCTCTTGAAGGGATAATTGTGTCGATGCTCTTAATTGTGATTGATGTGTCCAGCAAGTTATTCGATTAACGTTGCGGCCAATTTTTGTTGCCGAGTTATTCGACTTGTCGGCATTGCGTCGCTTATTTTACTGCTTTCTTTTTATCGATGGCGAGCGTGGAAAAATAAATTAACGGCCCATAGAGCTTCGAGTTGCTTTTACGAGTGTGTGAATTGGTCGAGTTTGTTGATAAAGCAAAACTGAAAGGCTCGTAACAAAAATGACGTGTAACAATGCGAGGGAAATTCAGAGGTAAACTATTTTTATGGAATTACCGTTTTAGTGGATATTGCCTTTTTTAACGACATTTTACTTATCTATTCGATAATCTCATAATTGCATTTTCGAAAAACGCTTTATCCTCTTTTAGCAATGAATTCTTTCAATTTTTTACATGCTTTCAGTGATTCAGCTTTTTGGTATCGAAATGTTTTGTGAGATTTAAAATAAATGATATTTAGATGGTATTCCTATCTAAGATTCGATACTTTTTAACCTAACATTAAGTTATTAAAAACCAACAATTTTATTATCGTCAATTTCTGTCCCTCTTCAATTACACGTATCGCATTTAATTGCCCACAATCTGAATCTTTCGTTATATCGTAAATAGTTCTCCCATGTTCCAGTCAAATATAAAACAGAACTAATATCAATAAGTAGAAATGCTACAAACTTAATAGATCATTTTCCATTATATTGATATTATCGTACAATCTTCGCGACTATTAGGTCATTATAGACTATTGGATTCTCGACTATTCGAATTCGTTATTATGTAAAAAGTAGAAAAAGTTGACACGTTTTGTCCTGGCTGAGCCTCTGTGAGCCCGAGCAATTTACAATGACGGACTGTTCCGTGGATTTTGGAAATCTACTTTTTCCGCCTTTGTTGCAAATTGATCCAAGGTTAAATTCATGAACAGTGCGTGCATCGGAAAAGTGGATGAATTTCACGTAAAATTATTACATTTTTCACTACTTCTGAATTTCGCGAAACACATTTATTTTTTATATTATTTTTTTTATAATTGTCGTTGCAGAATAACAATTTCATCGTTGTTTGCCTGAAATACACGTAATTAATACGTAACAATCCCAGTTTCATGTTTTTCGCGAACGATACACTCTCTTTCCCTTTTCCGTCACTTTATTTCCATTTCTGATTTTCCACTGTACGAAATAAAATCTACCAGCTAATTTCGTTTATCTTTTGTTTGGTTTCATGAACCGTTGTCAAAGCTGCAGCTTGATAAGTATTGTTTACGTTACAAGTAATGTTTAATGAGAGAAAATATATACAACGTGTAATTCATTGATTTCTTCAAATTTATAAAATACATTTTTTCTCCGGAAAATCAGAAGCGTTGATTATAATTCATAACATATATGTAAACAGATTGATATTTCTTTGCTAGTATAGTATAAAATAATATTCCCTCCATACTACAATTTATTCTTTAGTATGAATGTCAGAAGTCACGCTAAATTTAATAAATAAAAAAGAAATGCTAATTCTTTTCAAGTATATCGATCTATCAGCCAAGAGAGCAATAAGTAAACTTTCTTCGTCCAATTAAAGTTAATCAATCTAACATAGATAAAACATGCCGATTTCAATTAAGCGCTTAAATTTTTGAATAACTGTATCTCCAATTAACACGTGATAGATTATACGTTAGAAACGATAATTCATTAGGACTGTCTCTTTCATGGCGAACGAAAACAGATTTCTCGAGTCTTCTCAACTCCACCCGATTGAATTAAATATCTCGATTCGGAGCTCATTTTCCTGTTCTTGGGACGAAGAACTCGCGAACACAACCGAAATATTCATTCGACGGTCCAGGGTCGAGAGATATTCTTCATCTTGTGGAAATCGTCTGCGAATTTCCGCGAGACGGTTGAGCGATGAGCTTGAAAACGAGTGTTTTAACGTTCCAGGAGTCCTGCGAGTACGCTTGGGAAATGAGAAACGGTAATATTTCGTTCCACGCGACGATTGGCGCGCTTCCGTTTTCCTCCTGAAATATTTCGATATTCTTCCCGTGTTTTGTGCGAGAAACAAGTCGAAAGATCTTTGGTTAAACAAAACACACCATACTTTGAACTTGAATCGTATTTAAATTATCTTGTATTTACATAGAATGTAATTAATTTATTGTCGAACTAGCATAATTGATAATTGTATAACGACGAACAATAATAGTAGGACATACCAATTATTATTGTAAATTTATTATTTACTTTTATTGGACAGCCGCGTAACAATGCAATGAATTATGTTTTCTAAAAAGATCATTTCCGTTAACCGTCACGTATTATAATCGTCAATGTATATTTGCTACTATTTTTACTCTAATAAAAGATGAATGAAGTGACAGGAACGAAGAGAAAAATTCAAACAGTCCGTCATTTATCTTACAAATTATGAAAGGGATGAAAAGTTAAAATACCCAGTAGATTCGTCTTTAATCCTTGAATGCTTCTCTCACGATTCAAATCTAAGAAACTTTAAAATCTAACTAGGTACCTGTATAAAATACCTATCCAAAGTTTATTTGAGATGGCCGGGAAAAGAGAAGAGCAGCTATTGATAATTAGATCAATCGACTCGGATCGTTGAGAAACAACTGGCAAGAGGGCGTCGACAAAATATTTGTCCGCTCTCCAGATTTCAGCAAATCGCTCTCAAAGGGATTGCTTAATTACCAATGTCTTTCTCGGAGGGAGTTCCCTTCTTTGTTCGCGGATGATCAAAGCACTCGAATAAGAATTAAAGAACGAGAGAGGAAGACAAGAAAAGAAAGAAAAAAGGATGAAACGAAAGAAGGAAACGCAAGAAACGGTAAAACCAGCAGAAGGTAAGAGAAAAAGTGGAAGTAGAACTAACCGGTGGCTGGCTCGAAGAAAAAGTCTCTCGGAATTATTCAGCCGTATGATCGCTTAAGGAACTCGCCGCGAGCTCATTTGCAGAGGTACGTCGCCATCGACCTGTTCGACGAGCATTGACTAAATGACTGCCGGGTTAAAGAACAGGATTTCTTCGACTGTCGCAAGTGTCGTCATTTTTTTATATCGAAATTTCAGACCAAATATATTCTGGTCCATTAAAGGTTGTTTCTCCTTCGTTACTTTTTGTCACATAATTATTTATTTATTTGCCGAAATTACCATTAGCGTATTCGTAACACTATTTCTTCTGACTCGCATCTCCTTTTCTCCTTTCACCCTCGTTTCTTTTCCAAGCTTTTTTCCTTTACGCTTTCTTCTTCGTTAGAATTTTACGAACATTTAAATCGAATTCTACGACGTTTTTCCAAAAACTTGTTCGAGATCTTTTAGCTTCAGAAAACGAAAGTTCATCATATACGTTTCTTTCTTCAAACAAAATATAATACACGATACAGGAAATGTTTTGTAACCTCGCTTGAGCCTTCTATAAGTTAAAAAATAGGCAAAAGTTAGATTGCTATCGGAATTTTCCACAACACTTGAGATTCTCCAATTTCGCGCTTTTTTTTTTATCAACTTCCACATTAAATTCTTTAGTCACGCGAAAGTACTACCAAATGACAATGAAACAATATACTTAGGAATTAATTAATTACCATATAAGTGCTGTAATAAATGATGTATGAACGCTTTTTGTAACCACTGTGGATATACGGAACTACGTAACTGCCCTCTCTAACAGCCAATAGCGATCTAAATCGACATGGATCTAACGAGAATACCACGATAGAAACGTTCACATCTTTCCATTTCCACCCTCCACGCATACACGGTAACGCTCCATCCTTGTCTCTCTCTCTCTCTTGACATCCAAGAAATCCTCGACGAGCAAGACTTCGCGAAAGCCTGGTCCGTAGGTAGCGGCTTAAAGGAACGGTCGGAGGATAAAATCAAAGTTGAAAAAGAAGGAAACGGGTCGGCTAGGTTAGGTAGGAGCTGTGGAGTCGAAAGGCAACGGGGGTGGCGACTCCGCTCAGAAAAGAGATCCGCTTTTCCATTGGCGTGCTTAATCCGGACCTAGGAAACGTCTTAATTGGAGCTTAAGGGCAAAAGAAACCGCAGGTCACTGTATTACAATCGGAGCCCGGCTACACAATCGTCGGTTTCATTAAGCCACCAACCATCGCCCCAACCGGTCACCGTTTCTACCTCTCCCTTTCTTTCCTCTCCTCTCTCTTTCCTCGCGGTGCACCAGCTATCGGTGGAACGAAGGTGGGAAGAATAAAGGAACCGTGACTCATAAATATCGAGCATCTTCGAATTCCTCGCGATGGTCACATCTCGTTTCCTCGCCAGGTAACAGCGCAGCTATTCGGTTAATTATTTAATTTGTACTGAACATCAACGAGCGTCATAATACACGCGGTTGACAGTGAACGCAGGCATTTATTATTTAACGTGTGGATACATTAGTTAGCTAGCGAACGGATGTGTTCATTAAGAATAGAAAATATATACCTTTATAAGCGTCTTGTAACCTTTACACGCTTCCAGTGTGGCTACAAATTTAACCAATATAATCAGTATAGCATCGATATGTTGTCCGAATACTTTCGTTAGCAACTGTACCGATTATGGAAACTATCATTCTTAAATCGTTGCCATATAGAAGTGTGAAGTTAAGAAATTCCAAATAAAGGTGGTAGTACAAAAAAAGAAGGAAACCATGGCTCATAAATACTGGGCATCTTCGAATTCCTCGCAAAGACCACTTGCCTGCTCCATGGCCAGGTAACAATGCGCCCATTCAAATCGTTGAATGGCCAACCAGGGGCTGGTGCTTCTCTCGTTTGCCGCGACGATGGTTCAAGTGGCGAGCTGCCACAGGTGCACGAGCGGATCTCGGACGTGTCTTGGATGATATACGGTCAAGCCGGTATCTCTTGGAGGACGACGCTCGGCCAATGAATGGGGGGAGATCTGTGTATAAACACCGCCACCGGTGAAATGCCTCTTTTTGGCTTTGGCCCTTTCGGTCTGCTTTCGGATTTGCAGGCTGGTCGATAGGTGCACTTTTGTTGGTGAAGGGTTTGCGGTTACGGTGTTTACCAGGTACAGAATATGTGATGTGATTGGGGACAATGGGTGAGTCTTTTGGTACTTTGGAGAAGGATAGTGCGAAAGTTATATTGGACTTGAGTTAGTTAAATGTTTTAAATGATAGGGCGTTTTCTAGGATCTTTGAGGATTAAGGTGATTCTAAGTGTCAGAAACGTTATATTTCGATTTAACGCTTTGTACACCGTACTACGGTACAGAAATTGGGGAAAAACGTGATCTTCTCGAAATTTTGGCAAGTTTGTTTGCCTACTATACTGTTCGGTTTACGTATATCGAAAATAGTTGACAAATCTTCTTGATATCGCCGGCCGCTTAATACGAACAGTAATTATTCCTGTATCTTCTTAATGTGATCTTCTTAATGTTCTTCATTATTGTTAAATTTACATTCGCGTGTAAACACGTCTATACTTCTAGTTAGAAATTTGAAGTCACTTCTCACTTCCATCCATATCGAATCTTTTACTAACTTTCTTAGTAATTCCATATTATATATATTCCTTGAACGTTCGCATCTTCCCATAAATGTATAAAAATCCATAGTCTAATGACGTCCTTATTAGCTTATTGATAAACCAATCTTCTAAGATGACAAAATTCTAAGCTACCTTCCTTTCAAATTACTGTCTTCTAAAATGATTCTAATCCTAAATCGTTGATCTAACAATGTAATATAAGTGCAGCGTAATAAAACCTCTGGTAATGATAACTATTTTTCTATGGAACATTGTTGTTGAGAATTGTGGATCTTCGAAGCCGAAATAATGTTACGGGAACGCTAAATTTACGCTTGGAATTAATATTGGAATAGTTATATATTTATTTTATGGACGATTTCTAATATATTCACCGATACACACTTGCACGCGTCTCACCACTTTCTTCTATACCCGACTGTTAACCGACTGAATAGTTTACATTCATCTGTTTTCGAGACGCCGCGCACACACATACCCCCACACACTGATACCCACATACAAGTATCTCTACTACGCATTTAACCCAGTCCAGCACAGACAATTATACATATCTCAACACGCGTAATGATAGTAAATTTTCGGAAAGTAATATAAAACAAAGATAGATCGATAAAAGTATGATGAATGTTTTAAAGAGAGACTGGAAACGTTTATTTCTCCGCTTACAAATTACACGATATTCGAACATGGAGGTGGAGGTGATCGTACGCAGACCGTGAATTAGTTCAACCGGATCCTTCGGTATTCGGTTATGTTCTAATTCGAGTATTCGCCGCTATCGGTTCGAATATCTCAATCAATGGATATATGGCTCGGGCAAAATGTATGAATATTCATTGTCAGTACCGCAGACGCCCTATCCGAATCGTATAAATCTGCAAGCAGTTTTGAACATTATATTCCCCTGGTTTTCGATTGTAATTAATTCACTTTTCCGCCATGGAAACGTTCTGCTGCCCATGAAGCTTGTTTGGATCAGACAGTCTCCAAATATTTCAACGTTCAATCATTGTCTAACATTTACAATCTTTATTTAACTATATTGCACTTTATCGAATTATCAACTAACTAAATATATTGTTAGATAATAGATAAATTTATTTGTGTTCGATGAAACTGATCTAAAATTTGACATACGTTAGAAAGCAATTCGGCGTTGAAAGGATGAATTTTTAGGACAGTTTATTAAATTACGATATATTTAGGATACCTTCTATCAGTTAGGTATTTCTTGTGTCTTTGGAATCTCACGTTTTTTCTTTAATGTCGAGTCATAAAATAGGTTATTTATTATTCGATTTGTTATAAACGATTCGATATTATGTTACAGAGCATCTAACATTAATATTAACCGCATCTGATATTAATTTACGCGTACGTCGCATGTTTTAATTAACGAGCGAATACAACATATCGTATGTAGTATGAGGTATTATTGAAACATGTAATTTTGCATACAGTGCATAAAATAGTTATCTCTTTAGTATTTTTTTTGTTAATAAATCCTCTTTTCTAATTCTGTCTTTAAAGAACATTTGATTGACGAACATATTGAAACTTTGATTCTGCATTTTTCGAGATCCAAATTTCCCCCCTTAATATGAATATATATGATTTCGAATAATTAGATGAATTCGTTAAGGATTGATTTGGGAGATAATGGATAAAAATTGCATGCGCGCAATATTATTAAACGTTGATGAATTTTTGAAAAGTTAAAAGCTCGAGAATTTGAACTATTAAACAAATCGACAGAATTCCATTTCACAACCACGGTATTAAAAAGTAAAGTTCGGTAATAAATTCATTGGAAAGAATTGCAAATGGAACGTTAATGGAATATACCTACCCATAAACTAAACAAATATAAGTATAAGAGGATAATTTTTGTATTTGTTGGAAAAGTCGCTCGCAGATTATTGACGAACAAATCTTCGTGAAATAACAGAATTCTAAGTTGTCTTTCATGAAGTAAATCGCTGAAAAAATCACGAATGCACAAATAACGCTACGGGAATCAGTGAATCGAAAAGTGCGAAACAGTGAAGGAAGATTGAAGATTCCGAGGAATCTTGTCGTTTCGAACGAATCGCTCGACGAAAGATGCTGCCACGCTTTCGCTCCCACGCGCTTTTTCTTTTTTTCTTTCTTTTTCATTAAGCAAACAGATATGATGGGGATGGCGAATGCGGGCAGAAGATAGAAAGAAAGGGAAGCCTGCGGGGAGAGGGAGAAGACGAAGCGGTAAATCGAGAGATCGCGAAGAGAAAAGGAGAGTGTTGCGTGAAACGAGATTATTGGAGGGAGACAGGCGAAGAAAGAGGGAAGGTGAATTTGAAAGGGAGACAAGCCGTCGGTGGAGAAATTGAAGGAGAGACGGCGGAGAATAGGCTGAAAGTAGTGTTCTAACGGCTTTGATGCTCGTACAGCCGATTATACAGGGTGATTCGTTTAAAAAAGAAACGATCTTGTTATATCTCACGTTAAATGAATATTATATGTATACCTTGTACATTATATATTATTTTATTATGTTTCTTTCGTTCAGTGGAAAAGTAAGATAATTGATGAGTACGATTATTGAGTGTAAGTTGTAAAATAGTATGTAATTTTGCTAAAAGCATCTGCATATTTCTGCTATAGTAGTAAAAACAATAAATCGTAGCAACACGCGTTACTACGTGTATTTTGATAGACTTTCAACGGACAAAATAGTTCTCAAAAGATTACAACCGAGAACAAGAAGCGCGCAAGAAAATGTCTAAAAGAAATGCTAGAATTTGCAGGGAAATAAAAATAATAAAAACGTTATCTCTTTCGTATTGCAAATTCAGCGATCTCAAGATACGCGTCTCCACCCTCGCTTTGTACTCCTAATGACCGAAAACTGTAGCTACGCGTGTTCTGTGAAGTTGTCTAGTTTAAAGAGATTTTGATACCAAGGGAAGAAGAGTATTACAACGCGGTCGGATTACGTGGCTTAAAATTCAGTAGGGTTTCCAGACGGAAAGGCGCAGTTCCCTCGGGTGCTATATCGTCTGTCTTATATGTACTATGTTTCCCTACCATGCGATGTGAACTACTCCTTACAATCGATAATTGCTACGGATACTTGTATACATAGATTATTATGAAATTAGTAATTTTACTTAAGAAGATTCTTTCAGCAACGTGGTAGTACGACAAGCTTAATTTAGTCGAAGGAATAAAGGAAAAGAAATATATAGATCGTTTTAATGTTAGCAATTCTATGTAAGTAATTGGTGAGAATTGAACGTAGTAAATAACGTAACAATATCATAAGTGAATTACGAATGTTTATGCATTTATCGAAAATTTAAAGATGCAAAAATATCTGCAGTATAGCTTACATAAGATATACAAAGTACCTGTATATAAATAAACTATATAGAAATAAACATCTGCTTAGATCCCATTTCTAAAAACATAAGTTTGCACAAGCATTCGCAGTCTAATTTAAGACAAATTTAATTTGAAAAAAAAGAAAGGAAGAAAGAAAGAAAGAAAGAAAGAAAGAAAGAAAGAAAGAAAGAATGAGAAATTTTCTACGTTTCCTTTAGACTTAGCTTCTTGGTTGAAGAAAGGATCCTGACACATGAAACGATGTCAATGTACTTCCCGAGTGTTTTGAGTTGTTTTTCCTGTCGCATGTCAACCGATCCATATTAATCCTGAAGTCGTGGTTACGAAAAAGTCGTCTCGTATCTCGTGGGATTCGTAGAACTTTTGCGACAGAGTGACGTGATCGAATCTACTTGCCTCTTCGTTTTCGTATTCTTTTCTTGTTTGATGGTAATGTATGGCATGTCGATAGTTAGAAATCAATCGGGAACTAGGCAAAATTGGGATGTATTAGGTTCCTACGGAGGGAATAGTTTGCTCGTGCACAGGGAGATTCAAGTCCAAGGCAGAATCGTGTTTGATCTTAATTGAAGAAAATCTGTCACTGTCGAGTTAAAGGGAATAATATCGAGCAGGACTTTGCGATTGTTTCCATAGCCACGATGCTCAAAAACAGAGTTGTTTAACGTTACGATAATGTTACAACGTATTGATTGAAAAAGATGACGAAAACATTACAATGTCGCGTTAGCGCAACGTTGGTTCTGCAACGAATTAATTAGTTGACTAAACTTCTATCCAATGAGCCTTCTCACCTGAACTCTTATTACGTGAACGAAAAACAAGGAAAATTATATGATTATTAAGCAACGAAGGAAATTGGTGAACTCTTATTACGTAAACTCCAATTGTACGAACTGTTTGTTCTCCGATGAATTCAGATAATAAATAAAGTTCTATCGTAAATCATAGAACGCTTACAGACCTAACCTTAACCTAACCCTAACGTATCCAGACCAAAACCGACCATAAACACTACGAAACAATACAACCTCGATCTCTCCAGTGAATCTCGTTTGGATCTGCCGATGCGCTTATCAGCGTAAGATCGCGATTGATCGATCATTTCAGGCGGCGAATAACAATCTGTTCGGAATGATCGAGCAATTAAACGGCGATCGTCCCGGCAGCGAGTCGTAAATTATTCAGGTGTCGGGTCGGTTGACTGGTACGAAGCGTTTCAATCGAAAGTTTCGCATCAGAACGCTGCCAGGATCCTATCAGATACTTCATAAATCGTGCCGCCTCGAGCACAGACACCGTCCAAGATCGAACGGTGGAACGTATTCTCATGCTAAACAAAGTAATCATGCGAACCATTCGTCAAGTACGAACAACAGTCTCCAGTCGAATTCCAAAAACAGCAGGCCACCGCATTGGCCGGGATTCAACTCGGCAACCATCCAACCGAAGAAGTGAGATTCTAATGAGACTGAGAGCAGTGGCACCGATGCCATCGGAGGTCCCATGCACAATCGATGGGGGATTTCGCCTCTTCGATATACATACGTACCATTCGATGAGAACGAATATACATCTACGCGTGTCAGGTTTTCTTTGATTCATGAACGCCCGTGTCGAGTTTTCTGTATCCGATTACATGAATAATATTTTCGAAGGTGGAAAAACTCGTATTGGTTATATCCGTGATACTACATGGACAGCTAAATTTGGCAACAATGATTCTATGATCAATAGAAAACAAAATAATTCGATTATATATTGGCATAGATAAAATTATTGTGTTTGAAATATTCGTAGCATGCAATCGTCAAGCGTTTTCGTTATCAAATTTTAAGAAATTCATAACAACTATTTCCAGTCACTTGATGTCCATTCTCATCATTCTTTATCACTATCTGTTTTTGATTTGTTCAAACAACCAGTGGAAATACATATTTGTAATTCTTCTCTATATTTCTATTCTTTTCAATATAGAAATGGAATCGTTCAAATAGATCAGAGCAAGGAGAATCTGCGAAACGAGTATGTATCGCCAATTCATCTCGCAAACAATAATCAACGTATGAGTGTTCCTAACGTTCTTACATTTAATATTTTACTATAAGCTTTTCGCAAGATCGCAGCTTCGATGAGAATAGTCTACAGGTTATAGGAATAACCATTCACAGATTTTCGTTTAATGTAACCTCACTAGTAATCAAGATTTCTAATTAATCATGTACTAATAATAAAGGCATAAAAGTTAATATAATATAAGAAATTCAGCGTTGAATCATAATAAATTCATAATAAATTTAGCATTATGAGTCAGTATGATAATGTTATTATTACACGAGATGTTTCTTACATGTATATTATTTATTTTCGATTGAAATTTTGTTGAAAATGTTTTATCGTGGAGATATTGTTCGATTCGTGTCAACTTTTCCTTTCATTCCACCTCATTCACCCTAAGGTGTTGCTACTCAAATGATTGTAACATAGGGTTGCTACTTGGATGGTCGGGTTGCCTTATAAACGTGAATTACGATGAAACTGTCTTTTTTGTAGACTCTGGCGCTGAAGCTTTGTGTAGCTCTGTTAGATCGAATAAGGATGGCTATGGTGGTTGGTAAGGGAAGGCCGACAGAAAAGAGGGAAGATTGAAGTGGAAGGTACATGTGGACTTGTCAGTAATGTTATTTAGAAGGTTCTAAGGGACCTGGGGGATTCTAGGTAGGGATTTGTCCGATGTTACGATGAGGGATTTAGTTTCTTACGAATGTGCAGGTTAGTAGAAAGATTTTTGTTGTTTATCGATAGCAATTACGTACAGAATATATGAATTTCTTATCTTCTTCTCGTAATTCACATACATACGTGAATGTTGTTTAAAAAATTCTGCATCTCTGAAACAAGCTAAAATTTTGCAGGAAATATAAATTAATTTCCTTACGTTACAAATGTCTTAAAGTTCTTAACTTTCTGTGAAAAACATATTCTTCTTATATATATCACTACATAACAGTAAAAGATAAACTGCATCGTTTATATGGTTTATATGCCTGGTTTTCTTACTGTTCTGTACTATTCGAAAATATCTGAAAAGTAATCGAGAATACTTCTAAACGTCTCATTATACAACGTATACATTATGCGATCGTTACAACAAATGCTTCAGACTATTTTCTCATCAAACATAAAAATTCTTGTCGAATAATTTCCAGAGTGAAATTATGCCATTTCGAATAATTAGGTCGTAATATTTCAAACTCCGCTATATCTCGTATCGAAAGTACAACTTTTAATTATTACGCGTTATATCGAGTACCAATATTAATTTTCGTTTAGCGGTAGCCATTGATTGGCGCGGATAAAGGAATAAATAATCATGCTAATTGCCATATAATGTATCTTCGTCGTTTTTATCTCTCACGGGAATGGAAATCGAAACGACGGAAATATCGACTATCGGAAATGTCGCACTCGATCGCTTGATCTCCTATTTTCTTCTTTTCCGAAATCTATCGCGTTGCCAAGATGGATGAAAATAATTCGTCGGAAAATCATCGGCTCTTTGATGTATCTTCTGACAGGCATAGTTAAGGTTGTCGCTTCTGACGGTTCTCAATTAAAACGGACACTGCTAGTAGCTTTGACGTTTTAATCGACTAGCCACGCAGCTTTGAATTTACTCGAGTTTAGAGTATTCCAAGATGTTTCTCGAGTATTAAAAATAACTTGATAGTAAGATGACTTGATCATATCCTTGGTTTCTTTAGTCGATTAACGTATGACTCACATGATGGTGATTGTCGATGTGACAGGTTCAATGGAAATCAAGTTTTGGAAAAAATAAATTGATCCTAATTAAAAGAAATAAAATTAAAATTAAAATTTTTTATCGATTATGGAATATTAATGGAATTAAGGTTTTCTTGGAACATCGGACTAATTTAAATGTTAAATGTCATATTGATCAACGTTTCTAGAATTCTAGTTATTATATTTATAAAAACGCTTGAACATATGATCGAGTGAATTATGTTCCATAAAAACGATGTACTTATATGCTCTATTTAACTTATTTGTTTATAATATGTGAAATATTGACGATTTTTAATGACTCATACTACTCTAGATACTGAAAGGGACTTGTTTGTATTTAGAAATATTAACGAATTAAAATTACATATGAAGGAGAGAATTCTCATTTTAAAAACGATATCGAACGATACAGTTACAAAGATGAAAATATTTATTGGAAAAGCAAAAAACAACGTAAATATAATATATCCATAAAGTAAAATATTCATATTTATCCTTTATTTAAATATATCAACGCGTAATATACGTATACATTTATAGCTATCCTTATCACGAAAAGTGCTGACTAAGCCTTTCGAATTGGAGTATTTTTTTCACTCCTCTTCAAAATCGGCAAACAAACGTAATGTTTCAGACATCGAGTCAAAGAAACGATAATAATGCGATATAAATTTATACAAATACCCAAGCTTTACTCCTGATCCTTCTCAAAAGCCAACGAATCCTTTCCATCAACCTTTCGACCCGTGACGAGCGTGAAATTTACAAATGTCCATAACGCTGTAACCTGAACAAAACCCTGCCTCTAACTACGATATATCTTTCTGTCGGCGGAAAAAAAAGACGGTCAGAAATATTCATAGAGCGGTCAAGCTTTTCGAATAGGGATTCGTGGGGGCGAGAAAGCTTGGCTAAAAGGCTATCGGCGAGCAAAGCTTTCGTCGCCTTTCGTGCTTCCTGTTTTCGCTCTCCATATTATACGATGTCGTGTCTTAATAAATTTACGACCGTTACTCCGATTACCCGTGGCACTGCCCATTTTAATATCGAACCTGCATGGGTGAACCGCCGGAAAAAAGACGGGTGGATAGGAAAAAGAATATGTGTGTATGTATAGATACGATAAAAATATGGTAATGGTATTAGTCGTTATTGGGTTGGTAAAGATACAAATTAGGATACTCGTCGATAAAATATATCTAATGAAATAGCAAATAAATAGTTTAATAAACGAAAAAAAAATTCCACATTATCCGTTAACAATTGTATACTATACTAAATTGAATGATAAATCGACACATTTGCGGTTCATAATCATAAATCATAAGAAGAACAGTTCAGAGACACGATAAAAAGACTTTCAACAATAAAAGATACAACGAAGGTTGCAAGAAAGGAATTTCCAAATTTAGACCGAGATTCTAACAATAAAAATCAGTACAAGGATATCGGGAGAAAATTCCGACGGTATGAGCAATTTAAAAAATCAATAAAAAAAGTTCCAACGTGTGGTTAGTTGAAAGAAAAGCAACCGAAGCAACAATCAATGGCACATAAAAGAAACAATGTAACGCTGAAACCCTAGAGAATTCCCATAACTGGAAATACATAACGATCCGATTCCAGGATATTGTCGGATGCAGACGAGTTTCAAATTCCCAGAATACTCTACACAATTTTGTCAGGGGTTTGCCGAAAATCTGAGAACTGTAACTACAAGCGGCATAGTATAGTTAAACTACAAAATTGCGGTGGCAAAATGTAGTGGAACGGGGGCGAACTCTATGCATGACTAGTGGCGTGTGTACGCATTAAATGTCGGACTTAGTTACCCGCCTAGTTATCTAGCTGGTAGTATCGCGAAACCACTCCGTTCTGCAGCGACACGCGCCGCCGCTTTTTACGCACTAATCTGCCGCGATCGATCGTTTAATCTGGATTAGAGTTACGAGTGACAAGGCTGGAATAAGTAATCGAGCGCGAGTCCGACCGTTGCAATTTAATTCCTACGTCAGCTGTGTCTTCCTCCCTGCGGCCGCGACTCTCGCCCATCTCTCTGAATTCATCTCTCCTTCGCACATTTTTGGCTGTTAACTTCGCTCTTTCTTGCTTTTTCGAAGATCCGAGATAGTAAAGCCACGCAGAACGTCGAATAGTTAATTAGATTGCGTCAATTTACCACTGGTGTAACGAGCGAGGTAGGTGTTTTGGAAAATTAAATGGAAACCTGGAACAAAGATCTAAAGGGCATCTAGCATATCGCGGGGGAAGGAACGGTTCTTAATTTACGCTATTCTACGAGCTTCATTGACCATAGAATTATAGATAAATTTTATTTCACTCGTCAACTTGCCTCGCACAGTTTTAAACGTCAAAACGTTTGTACGACCGTACGGAGAAACGCACAGAATGCACGCGATATAAAAAATATTCATTGTACGCGTTATAATATTTAGTAGGTGAACAAGTGTATTCCTATTCAGGTTGTGCTTCTTCGCGTTTCTAAGCTGCGTTTATAAAAACATGAATTTGCACGAACATTTGCGAACTAACCATATAACAGGCAAATAGGTACCTATAGACTTTAAATAAGCTATAAATTATTTTTAATCCAACGATATAATATGTATTTTATACACTATTTGAGTATTTGATCTTTTTTATCGGCTTGAATCGTTTCTCGAATCTTGCGATTTTAATTAACCATATATATTATTTTTCTGTTCTAGGTAAGCCCATAATGCTGATTCCATTTTACGCAATCTGATTTCTATGTAAGTAGCATTAATTGCATTAATTTGTTCAAGGCTATTTTCTTTTTTTCATCAAAGTTTATCACAGTTTATTATATCACGAATAATTTTATTTGGGAATAAAAGGATAGAAATACGAGGTAATTCTTGATCGTATTTCACGTTCTTCATTCCCTTAATTACTCGGAATCGCGGAAAGGAGAATTAATTAAGAACGTGCTGATGCGTGGATCAGTTAATTGAGATTTCACGTAGAAGAAATCGCGGGAATTCTTGTTCGAAAATCACTTTCTTAGTATTTCCTTGAATCACTTGAAACCACATCGTGCAAGCTGAATCAATCACTTGCTTGCGCTTCACGATCCGGTTGACTTGGTTAATTGGCAAATCGTACTTTTCCTAAAATAATAACTAATTATATTCCTTATACGTTGTACTATAATCGTATGCAATTCATATTTATTATAACATGTATTTAAGCAAATACCCGTCTGAACTGTCCGCTCTGAATCCAGTTCCATTTAGCTTTTAATTACTGTTAATTGCAACTACGCTTTAATGATATTGAAGAAAAAATAATTATATTAATCCCGCATAATCGAATTTCTATATTATTTTTTTATTATTTCTATCATGATATAATATATTTTGCATAATATTATTTTAATTATAATACATTATCTTTAAATTAATTTTATTCTTCTGGAGAGGATTATATTTGTTAATGATATCAGGTTCTACACGTCTCAGTTCCATAATATCAAATTTTTGTAGTCAAAAGTACCAAAGAAAAGAAAATGTTTAAAATTGCAAATTACTCAGAATGGCGAGAGAATTAATTCTTGGTCACGCAATTTACTTGGATGGGCAGATTTCTCGCGGCATGAAACGTGATTTCTTTGATAGTTCCTTCCGCGACGGAACGGCAACTTCTTTTAAAAATTTCATAAAATTTTCATAAAAATTTCAACCGTGTTATCTGGCGCGTTAAGCGCTACTCGTTTCCAAGTTTCAACTTAACTATGCATGCTAGCACTTGGCTGCGAATCGCTTCAACGTAGTAGATAGTTTTATAGAGCGACGCGATGAACATACTCGCCGTCCATTTACTTAATTATACATTAGTCGATAAATCCGGTAATTATCAGCTGGCGTACGTAGCGAAACAACGTTTGGCGAACTGTTTGCGCGAATAATTAATTAGCTGAATTTATCCGCAAATCGATTCGACCCACACGAGCTATCTAAATATCAACAACGTGACACGGCATCCCTTTGGAAACGATGATACGGAATGCGCATGTATTTCTAGGCGCATCGTTTCGCGTGAAATCGCGCGTCGAGTATGGTTTCCTGTCTTGCGATCTTCTTTCACCACTGGTATTGACGTTCTCAAGTAGCTTCTCCTCAAACTTGGATCTTTGGTCGGTTGATAGATTCTTCTTATAGGGATTGGGGATAGCGAGGTAACGCGTCGCGTAGGTGAAGAATTTTCCCAGTAAAGTGTTCGATCTGGAGAAATAGTTAGAAGAGTGAAAATTTGTAGAGACGATTTTGCACGAAGGATTACAGATTTGTATCTCTTACCGATGATTAGTGTATGTTTCGACGTACGATATCTTCAAACGTAGCAAAATATCTTATTATTATGCGTCTCCTATATCAATAAACATAAATGTAAATACCTCGAATGATCAACGTATGTTGGATTAAAGTCATCCAATCGCAAATTTATAATTTTGTGGATTATAAAATAAATTGTACTTGGATGAATACCTTTGCGTGTCCTGTTTTTAAATACATCGCTTTTCGAATAAACTTTCCATCGTTTATAGAAATCGAAAGACAAATCCCCGATTAGTTATTCTTTTTAAACCTAAAAACTCTTTTTTGTATTAAAAAACAAAAAAAAAAAAAAGAAAAGAAAAGAAAAGAAAAGAAAATCTAAATAACGCTGAAATGTATATATTTAACCGGACGATAAAAGGAATCAAGCGATATAGATTCTGGAAGGTTGTCGACGCCTCCGGTCCGTTTCATCTGTCCACTTCAGGACTTCTCCGACGCGATTTCATAAATTTATCATGAAAGGGCTGTCGTTGCCCTTCGCTTCCAACTGGCTTTGCCCCGTTAACGTGACGATATCGATAGAAAGACAAGGTCTGGCCGGCGCAAGATAAATTCGTTCACGGCCAACGCGTTAATACATCTAGATGGCCGAGCTCAATGCTGCATGCAACGCGATATCGTGCTGAATGAAAAACAGAAGGATCAATGTAGTGTGATAATCTTACGATGTCAACCGCGTGTCCCATGAAAGAACCTCGAATATGATATATTCCCTCTTGTAGTCTCAAGTGGAGATTTTCATTGTTCAACGTCAATTTTCTTCACTGACAAACTGACTTCATTTTTACTACTCGCTTCTTGTAAATTAGCTTTTGCAAATTATAAGAAAATTATATATTAGTGGTTGTAAATTATATTTATAAATGATAACGTACTAGAAGTTGCAAAGTTAAGAAGGCTAAAGAAAGCGGAAGATCATACTTTTACTGTAGTTACCAAATCTAAACGTTAATACGATTAAGTTAAACGCAAGTATAATAAGATTATTTAGTTATTTACTTAAATAAGTGCCACATCAAATGCAGAATACCTCAGGCATTTATTATCGTCTCACAAACTATGGACATCGTCTTAAATACAAACTATGCTTCAAGAAACTGAACTTGTTTATTTTGCTTGGTAACTTGACTTTCAAACTTGACCTTTTGGTCGAATTTTTTAATCCGGGATGTGACGAATGCATTTTTATCGATGCGCATTATAGAATTCGTGGAAACGACGAACGTTCGTGAATTCTATCGAAATATAGCAAAGATCTAATCGCGGAAAATAATAGTAATTCGTATAGTTGCGTGTTTTCAATTCTAGATTTCGTATCATAAATTGCTAAAGATAAATTATTGATCGATATTTTCTCTTTCGCTGAAAGGATTTCAGTCATTTCGTTAAAATAAACCCACAGAGTCGCATAACCTCGTAATTATAAAAGTATAGCAATTTTTAATTTTTTTGTATGTTAGAAGGTAATTAAAGTGTCGTCCAATTTCAAGAATCAGTAGAAGTAATTTGAAAACTGTCTGCTCTGAAGAATTTCCGTTTGCAAGCCCCTGACAATTTACATTGCAATTACAGTCAATTACAGTCGTACAGCATGACAAAATTGAATCTAAAGTTGGGATCTAAAATCATTTAACTAGGATAACGTTGCTATTATACCAACGATATAGTTCGAATTCGCTGTAGATGACATCTTACGTAATTTCGATTCCAGCAAAGATACAATGGCCTGATAATCGAGTATGGTGCACAGTTAATTTACTATTTTCCATAGTTGAATTATTACCGAATGTATTACGTTTCTGTATTATTTCTTACTACAACTAGTTTATTTAAAATGGATTAAACAGACGTTGGTTAGACAGGAGACGATGGTTGTTTAACATGAGCTAAATTAAGACAACTAAATAACTGATTTGCAACTCTCGTCACTACGGTTCCAACGCTCTCTCTCTCTCACGCGGACCGCACTATCTCGACAACGCAATTCGCACTCTCTGGCTTCTCAGCTAACACTGACTGTTAATTCGTCTTTCTTCCTTAGCATTCCTTTGCCTTTTCTCTTAGCCCCACCACGCACGTGTCCCGCAACCGCTCGTGACCAGGGTCACGTAGGCCTTTTCCGCCTAACTATTCGATCGAAGGACCGACGATACATCGTTGGGCCTGTCGGCACTTAAGCTTTCTCGCGACATCGTTTATGGTTCGCCCGGTATCTCTTAGGCCTTTCGTCCACGATACTACATTTCTATAAAGTTTTACTTACGGTAGCTTTGAACTAGATTCACCCTACAGCGAACAGAAATGTAATTACGTATCAAATCAATTGTCTGTGCAATTATATTCTCCTACGAATCCCCTTTTCCTAATACGAACCGACACTTTCAAATAACGAAAACAATGCAAATGAATCATAAATTAATTGAATGGAAATTTTCTTCATCTCGAGAGATCACACTAAAAAGCGGAATCCTTTGGATCGTTGGAATTCTAATTTTCTTGCAAAGTCTAGGTCGTAAAAACTGCAGTCATTAATCAACCGCGTAACAAGATTAATAATTGCTTTGCGCTTTAACAATTACGCAGAACCATTAAACAGAGTGTTACTGGTGTATATAGCCACTTTTTACCAGTGTAATTATTCTGTTCCATTCATTAATCATATTTACTCGAATAATATAAAATGATACAATAAACAGAGAGATCGGCGAAGGATCTTTGAAACGCGATAGTTTTCATTTTAAAAATTTCGGTTCTTCGCATATTTTATTTACAAAAATTTGGTGAACAGATTTTTACTACGTATTCTTCGAAAAAAGAAGTATCAGTGAATACGGTTCAGTTTTATGACATCAAACATTTACGACCAGCCCTTTCTTCACCTAAACTTTACTACTTATCTGTTTAAATAAAAATTATATCTAAAGCCAGAAAATTTTCCAAATTCTCTTGCCTAACTATTGCTCGAATGTCCTCCAACTTTATCACGTCAAATATTCCACGAACCCCCTTTTTTTCACCTAAAATTAATTACAAATTCCGCTATATTTTCACTACAGATTCCTTTAAAAACACCACAAAATTTTCCAAATACTCTTACCTGAATATTCTATTTTCGGAATATTCTGCAATCTTACAACACCAAACATCCACGAAACTTCTTCTCGACCACAATTTTCACGTATCGTCAAGAAGTCCCACGCTCGTTCGAAACTACTTTGCAATGAATTCCCGTGAGTTTACCTTCACCACCTGTTGTCGCCCGTAAAAACAGTAGAAAATTTTCAAAAGTCCCCTGCTTACTGTCTCCCGATCCTATCCAATTTTATGACACCAAACAGCCACGATCCTTTCTCACCTAAAATTAATTAGAAATTTAGCTACATTCTCGTTACGTATCCTTTTAAAAACACCAGAAAATTTTCAACATTATCTTGATTACTATCTTTTGAATTTTATGACACCAAAGAGCCAAGATCATTTTCCATGTTGCGTTAATTAGTAATTACTACGCTACATTTTTATTACGTATTGCTTTAAAACTGCCAGAAAATGTTCAAAATTCCCTTGTACAATTATATCTGCCGTATGTTTTCCAATTTTACGACAGCAAACATCCACAACCAACCCGTTCTCAACCATCACCCTCGTGTATCGTCAAGAAGTCGCACACACGTTCGAAGCTGCTTTGCAATCAATTCTTGCGAGCTTACCTCCGTCACCTGTTGTACGTTGTCGCCTTACACGTGCTTCGAATGTGTCTCGATATCTCGATGCTGACTGCGATTACATTGTTGAACAAACAACCGTAGGATTAAATATGAGACGCGTGTCGCTCGATCCTCGGAAACAAAAGCGCTTTTACCTCCTGGCGTTATTCGCGCGTATCGAAAGAATGGCCAAGCTCGTAAATTACGGTGTACGTCCCCGTGGGTTACGTTCAAGATAGGGGTTGGCTTTTGTCGAACGCAAAGGCGGACAAATCATGTTGTCGATAGGGCGTCCTCGCGTCGTCGCCGCCGCGACGCCCATAAAACCGGTTGGACCAAGTCCAGACGCGTTCGAGCAAAAGTGTACGCGCGAACAATTCACACGAACCACCGACCAACGTCGAACCGGAAGTGGGCCATTCACGGCTTGCCGCGACACGCGTTCGTGCTTCTGCCACGAGTCCACGACTTATGGGGCACGCTCAAGTACGATCCTCCGGAAGATTCGCGCGACTCTGGTTCTCTTCGAGACAATTTCTTCTCTTACCACGAAGCCCTAGGATTAAGGACCCTGCGTTTGGGAATGGATCGGTCCAAGTGGAAGGAACGTATAGTATGTTTTCGGTCGGAGATGGAGTTTTTTTGGGTGGAATAAATGGGTTTCTGGAAGGTGGCTGTATTTTTTGGTCATTTTCATCGTGTTCGCAGAGGATACAGCGTTTTGCGTAATTTAGGTGAATAGTGGGGATTTTTAGATTTCCTACGAAACAGTATCTTGCAAGTGGATTGGGTGTTTTTCATGGAAGATGGTTTATTGTGGCATGAACCGTATAGGTGGATTCTTGTGAGTAGCTGTGTTTTCCGATGATTATAGTAGTAGTATTTATGGGGAATAGGGTCTTTTGGATAATTTATATGGCTCGTTGGATTTTTAGATGAGGTGTTCTGCGAGAGAATGTCTGTGTTCTTAGATTGTTTTAATAGCTTTTGTCATCTTTTAGGAAGATGGTCTTTTGTAAATAGACTAGGTGTTTTGGAACAGACTTCAATCTTAGGACAGTTTGATTGTGTAAAATATATGGAAAAAACTGCTTACCTTACATAACTTTTATTTCGATTCCTTTGATTTTACACTTCAATCGTCGGGGGTTGGTTCCATTTTATAAGTCAAATCGTAGTTCGGACGGAGGCTACGCTTCTTCTTTTTTTATGAAAAATTAATTTTGAACTTACAATGGCATTGTTAGAGTCGTGTAAAACCCTGGAGAGGGTCAGGGAGATCCGGAAACGTGCCAATTCCATGAAAGGAAATTTATATTTAACTCCGCCGCGAATCGTAAGGTGCTACGATATACTCGATAGAAAGAAATTTATATGCAGCCTGGTCGTAAGTTCTACATTCTCTGCGATCAGGAACCATATCCTTGAAAATACGGACTTTTCCAAAGTACGGCGTTAAAAAATATTCCTCGTTCGTACAACTTCAGATATAAATGAATCCGTATTTTTTTTTTTTATAGCTTGGAATTTTATCTTCTTTTTTATAAGAAATATTTCAAGATTCGAAGGTCCTATAAATTATTACCCTATAATTAAATTAAATTACTCTTCCTAGTATTCGTATGCTCGTCACTGAGACAAATCACAAATAGAGGTTGAGGTGCACAATCCAAACAACTATTCCATTTCATTCCCAGCTGGAGCCCGATTTTCCTAATTTGTCCATGTTGAATCGGGATATTTGTGCAAGAGAGAGAGAGAGAGAGAGAGAGAGAGAGAGAGAGAGAGAGGGGGAGGGAGGGAGACTGAGAAGAGATCGGTGAAAAGAGAGCATCCTGTTTAAAGCGCGCGATGATTTTCATGCGGAAATTTTATCGGAACAGGAGGCGGAATACCGAACATAGAGAAACAGGCATCTCGCCAATCGACGCAGTCGATTCTGACGCGCAATCCTCGCTGAAATTAGGTTCTGTCGTACCTGGCCGACGTACCGTATTGACAAAGAGGGGACTAGTGGTGAACGAAAGCGAGTAGACAGTGTGCAATGAAAATAGAAAGACAAAGAGACGGAAAGAGAGTAAGCGAGATGGTAACAGACGTTTCGACGTCAGGGTTGAAAAAAGAGAGAGGGTTTGGCGGTGGCGATGATGGAGGGGGAAAGAGACGAGTGGAATACAGAGAAAGAACGGAAAAACTCAATCTAGGCATAAATCATGCGATATCGATTTCGCTGCCAACTTTCCTCGCTGCCGCCCTCGACATATCAGAGATTCATCCTGTGACGCGGCAATAACATCTCTCACCGGCATAAAAATTCAACTATACATCAAACTGTCATATATAGCGCCGTATTTGTACCTATCCCGCTGATATTTCCTCCGTTCTTCCCCTGCCCCTATTTCCCTCTTTCTTTACGTTCTACACGGTTTTACTATCCCTTTTCGGTACTCTCCTTTACTCTCGGCGATCTTCGTTCTCTTTCGCCTGCTGCACGATCATTCTGTTTCACATATACGTATATATAGAAAAATATATAGTATGTGGCGATGTGCGGTAGGTTTGTGTGTCGGTTCCGTGTGGAACGTGTGCTCATGGGAAAAGTGGTTTCGCGGAATCTGCTGTACAAAAATCTTCAGTGAGTTCCGATTCGAGTTAGATGAGAGTGTTTGAAGTGGATCGTTAATTCGAAACTGTTGTTATTAGAGGGGTGTTGAAGGTTGAAATTATGAAATTCGGTTGAAAATGCTACAATGCATGCGGCGTTAAGAGGCGCGTTTATAGAGGGCTCCATTAACTTGCTTACTTTGTTCTCTTTGGTTAAATTTTAGTAATTAAGAAACATTTTATTTATTCTTAAACTGGCAGGGACGTAAAATACAAATGTCAGGATGTACGAAAAATTCAGTTAGCTATTATAGGAACGAGTACTCGAAGTTTTCTAATTCTTAGATTTATTCTTTATATCTTTCGAGGTGAATTGTTTCTAACGGTGATAAAACTTTATCAATGCGAAGTAATTTTTGCAAAGTTATCTATAATTAATATGTTTGAACCGTCAATGTTTATTATTTGTTTAGAAATTTCAACTTAAAATATTCAAAGATCAGGCATCCGAAACAACATTGTAATACGTCTAGCAAAAAGTAAAAAGATTGTTAAAAGAAATATAGAAATAAGTATCCAGATACTCGGTTGCCCGCACCCGGATTAAACTTATCGACCTATCAAACACAAACATTTCTGATCCAGTGTACGCACAACTTCTGCTGCACTACGTGGTAGCTACCCCGAGGCATCTCGATTGCCTTTTTCTATCTGCGAACAAACATCAGCCCTCGCTGCGATTTTTCTTCTCCTCGCTCCGCTATTCGAATCTTGTCCCGTTCTCTCTCATTTCTCAACCACTATCCCGACCCGGACAAGGTTCGCGATGGTCTCGAGGCGGACGCTTCCTCGTACTCGATATCGGCGATCGCAAGTTCAGATATCCGCGTAAAATTCCCAGAACGAAAGCTCGCCTTGATCGTACCCTAGACGACGACCCCGTATATCCACTTCCTCTTTGCTGGTTCCTCCGAGAATTTTACCCTTCGGGCTTCCGTTTGGTCTTTCGACTCGATGCTTGGCTGTTGAACGGTCGTTCGTTCTTCTTTTATGGTTTTGGAATTTGCTCTGGACATAACAAAGACGAAGCTTGCAGTAGGAAAAGAGCTGTATGTAAGAGGAGTTTATCAGAAAAATCATTAAGCGAATGTCATTCGATCAAGCATGTAGTTTATTTCTAATTTTATATCTTCTTATTTAGAGATAGACGTAAAATTTATAAGTAAAAGTTATATTAATATCGTTGCATTCATTTATTTTATCAAGTTTGGAACTACCCTTGCGATCAATGATGCAACCTAATACACCAGAGACTCTTCTTGCATGGTTTTTTTTTAAACGGTTTGTTGACTTTTACATGGTCTTTTAACTTTTACTCGTCTTATCAACTTTTGCACAGTTTGTTTGACACGTTTTGGTTACAGTTACGCGAACTTTCCAGCGCGTTTTATCATTTCGCCGTAAATGATACCAATCTCGAATGTTGTACACGATTTTAAAGGGATTTGAAAACTTGTATGGCTTATTAAAAGACACGATAAAACATATGTCATTGGAACCGGTACAAAATGACCAAACGAAGGATATTTCGAGCGACGAGAAGCGTTTCAGTCATTTTCTTCCAAGCAGTTGGTTTAAAGCTGGTTGGTATGTTTATTAGATATAATAGTTGCTTTCGCTTTACTTTATTAATACTCGAGTCAATCGTGTGTCAAACTGTTTGTCCCATTCATACCTTCGTTCTATCATTTCTCCTTGTTATCATCAAATTCAAGAAAAAAAGTTACGTTTTATTCAAAGCTTGATAACGTTAAAATAATATCGTATGGATGGAATGGAGTTGACTTACATGCCGATTAAATTCAGGAACAATTAAACCGCAACATTCAGAAGATCGTAATATGAAAGAGATTTGCGATGATGTACTTCGGTACGAGTTGTAGTATTTCTTGTAAGGCTTGCAGTTCCACGATGCCGATACCTGTGAACAGCCAGAGGCTGATATCGATAAAATATCGATCCTTCGACCGATAAAGTTGAAAAGTACGAAGAAAGAAAGAAAGAAGTTTCACAACATTGTGTACGGTTTCACACGATGTGAAAGAGAGCGTAGAAAAATACCGATAGCTTTGTTAGGATAGGAACATTTGTTATGGTATGATATGACATTGATTCTTAGATTGTTTACACTTCGACGGCCGCACATCTTACTATCAACTGCCGGCACCTTTTACTCAGTCCATTATTGTGTGTGATACACTTGAATTTATATTTTATTTTTATTATTACATTATTCTTTTTATTTTTATTTATTTCGTGCACTTATATATTATATGAATTTATTTACTTATCTTCTGCTTGTCCCATACAGTTACAAAATCAGGATTATAATCATATTTCGCTGGATCATTAAAATCACAAATTCCCGGTCTTCTCAGTTTCTATTTGTAAATCGTTTAATCGAATAGTTCGATAAAACGCTATTAAATTCAGAAATCATTTGTCTCAAGCGTAAGTGCGTGTAAAGTGCGCGGTAAACGTGACGACGTGGTCGTCAACAGATGGTAAACAGGTGGTAAAGCAAAATTATGATTCCGTGACGCAGACCGTCAATTTGTTAAGTTGTTAGCTCTAATCATTAATACGAGTAATTCAATAAGAACAGCGACTGCAAGCCGACAGAAGTACCAATATCAAATGCAGTCTCTCGTAAATCATATTCCTCAATGATAACATCGAATCCCACCTCATTATGCATGTTAACATAAAACATCCATTAACCCCAAATTTCATCCACCGCGAGTACTATCACTATCGATTACTATCTAAACCAAACGTAACCCTACCGTCATTTACAAATAACCCTATCATATAATCTCTCCATTAGGCGACTCAGAAGTCCATTTATCCCTTTAACACTAAACCTACCACCGACACTTCGTGTATACCTATTTCTACTGTGTGCGGTCAAATTGACTGGCGATTAAAGAAGTAATAGTTTTTATCATTTAACTTTGATAATGGTTAATTTATAACTAAATGTATATAAAATGATGAACCTTCATAAAATTTCGTCGAAATTTACTTTTGTTTAATTTCAATTATAGACTTAAATAGAATTACACTTTTATTTTTTAATTTATAGAGATATATCTTATTCAACTTTGCTGCATTTTTTACAAATTATCTTATTATCGAATGTACATTTGCCGCATAAATATTTCCCGCATCTTAAACAAATTTTCGTAATTTCGTAACCTTTACAATTTTTTACTTGACAAAGTTTTTTGTACTAATGAATCTGAACTTGTTGATAGTTTTATTGCATGGGGTTTTTCCCCCGCGACTCTTTATATAAAAGTAATGTACGCACTAGGTTTATAACGATTTTGTGAATTCTCTGTAAATTGGTCCCATACCGTAGATAGCATTGCAAATTTATTGGTTCGTAAACGTTGGCTTCTTTCACCCTTCTTATCAAATCCTCATAATCAAACCTCGTAATTTCAGCAAAGTCATTGTTGAAAATGACAACGTGAGTTTGTTACCGCCATCCATACGCAGATGCGTTAGTTACTAGAAGATAGTTCTAGTTACAATCGATAGATTTAATCGATAGATTTAAGATGTTCTTTTGTTTTTATCCCTAGTCCATGCATGTATGTGCAATAAAAGTTTCTTTTTTGGCTCAGAACGGTGTGATAAATTTATCCATTCAATATAAAAATAGCTATTGTGATTCTACCTCCGAGTATAGAAATAACGACTGCTCATTGTTTTTGAAAAAAGTTTCCACAAATATGAGACATCTAAATTTTTTCCGCAAATTCGTATATAACGCGTATCTACTGTACTTTCGATACTTGATAGATATACGTTTTACAATAGATATTTCAGTATCTTTGAATTTGCTATAAATGTAGAAAAATCTTCAATCTACCTATAATATATTCTTTTATGCAAGCAATATACAAAACAAATTTATCGACCAATTCGACGTTGGAACCAACCCCGACTTACTACGTTTCCAAAATACTCGAAGCAACTTTCCAAGAAAGTATGCAAACGAAAAGGATGGTCGATTTGCTGGAAGTTGATGGCTTCGGTTGTATCACGAACTTGGATCTGGTCGGGTGTATAGTTTTTGATATCATCGAGTCGAGGTTTCCTTTTGTTGTTTAGTTCTTGTCGATGCAGTTGCGCTTTATTCTTGGCTGCTGCTAGGGCCAAGGAAAACTATACTTGGATAAAGTTTGTGATTTATGCTTAGAGTGAAGTCAATGGGCCGAGGAGATCTGATAAGTTCTTAAAACTCGTCGGGAAGGGGTTGGTTCCGCTCTGCACGGAACGTGGTTTCCTTTTGCCAGGGATAAATTAAAAATTAGAGGCTAGTGTTCGAGTAAGTAGCTCGTGATTCTTGGCTCCGCTTCACCGTGCAAAGTTTCGGCAAGACCGATAAACTGTTCGAAACGGTTTCGAGAGGAATTTCGAGGATCAACGAAATTTACAAATTCACGCGCGTTCCTCTTATTGTTGGTACAGAATAATTGAGATTCATTTGCACTTGTACGCGTTATTGATTCAACGGTATATAATTAATTCAACGATTTCAACAGTTTTTAAGCCACGTGTCACAGAGAAAATATTATATGAAGATTTTTAAATAAAAGGAAAGTTCGTAAGAACACTTTTTATATTGCGGATAACATTCTTTAATAGGCTGTTAAAGGTAGATTACCGACGGTGTGCTCTTATCATTTAGTATACCAGGATATACTATACACGAATGTGACTGATAAACGAAAAATTTCGTGAAATTTATTTCTCCTTGCGATACGTTCAAGCTACTGCTATAAATTCCCTGTCGTATACATCATCATTAAAGTACCATTATAACACTTTCCAATTCCGTGGCCATTATTAGATAAATCCTATATTTCAACACTTAAAATAGACCAAACAGAGTCACCGGCAATGAATTCGCCGGAATTACTTCATGTCGTCCACAAATGTTCACAAATCTTCCAGGGACCAAGTGGTACATGTGTGGGACACGAATGTGAATACCGAATGCATAAATTGCCCTCGAGTATCAAAAACTTACAAATTCTCATATTCCCTCCCTATTATTTCTTTAATACCCCATTTTATCTAATAATTAGATTAATATCGCGATTTTGCAATAATTTTCGGGCTAAATAAAGTTCGTCGAGCGTATTAATCGTCAGCGAGAAGGTAGGAGAAGGTAGAGGGAGGTATTAAATCCGACACCAGGAAATTAGTTTTTTCGCCGGCGAATTACACTGTACGTTGAATTCTCGCGTATAAAAATTCCACGATGGGATTATTTTCGTTCCTGGTTCGTTCGTGGTAGGTGTTTGCTGGAGTAACGAAGGCCAACGGAGGTCTCTGTTCTGTCGATTCCTCTATATGATCAATACGCGACTCTTTTTCATTCGAAAAATACACAGCCTGCTTGCTCCACTGTTCCTGTCTACAGGGTGTCACGAAACGTGGGGGATATTTATGGGGTCGATTCTAGACACCAAAACGATGAAAAACCTTCGTGTACAAAAATAT
The DNA here is from genome assembly GCF_014825855.1 of Bombus pyrosoma. Taxonomy (NCBI): domain Eukaryota; kingdom Metazoa; phylum Arthropoda; class Insecta; order Hymenoptera; family Apidae; genus Bombus; species Bombus pyrosoma. The sequence goes on from NC_057774.1 coordinate 11,374,263, forward strand.
CGTTTGAGGTTTATTTTTCAAGCTATAAACGAATTTACGCTAGGAGCGTGTACTAGCACGAATGAATCAAGCAACGAACCTCCTTTCTCTCTATCTCACACACACTTCATATTTGTTAGATGGTAGACTCGAAGAAAGACTAAAGAGGGCATGTCATTGGAGGAGTTTTCGTCAAGAAGTTTAAGATATATTATATTTTGTTCGTTAATGAATTGTGTTTTTATCGTTATCGTGGATCACTGAGCGAGAATGAGGAAGAATGTGAAATGCGAATTATAATTTTGTGCATTAAAATTCTTCGTTATTTTGATGAGAGATAGTGAATCGAAGATGCAAACATCCCCCATATATTTTTTAGCACCTTGTATACACGTCTGCTATTCGTAGTTTAATTCGAAATGTTACGTTTCGTCAGAGAGCAGAGGAGGACATTGCCAGTTGCTCTCTTCTTTTCAACTTTATTCCCAGCTATTTTTCATCCCTCTCTATCCTTTTCGGAGAAAAGGAAAGGATAGTTTCGGTTTTTCATTCTGTTTGTTAGTTGCGCGTCCATTGCAAAACGCGACACTGGAACCATTTCGAGGTGCGGAAAAATTACAAGCTACATCGTGTCCTATGGCGTTCTCTGTTTTTCCAATCCCTTCTATTTTTGCCCTTTTCTCTGTTGCCTTTTTTATTTGGTGTAGGTCGTCGATGAGCGATCATAGAAATCGCTCAATGTTTAAGGCTTTCAGTTGTTTTTCTACGATTTTTTGAACGATTTTTGATAACGTTGTTTCGATATCTTGTTTTATCCCTAGTCGTAACGAAAGCAAGCAATCTTTTATGCTCGCAACGTGGGAATAACGAGGTGCATGGAAAATATGGAATGTCAGCTTTGGTTGATTCTCCTGACCCTTCAATTTGACGTCTCATTAAATTTTCCTACGGAGGATCTCTTATGAAGAATAATTTAAGCAAAAAAACTATTGCTTCTCGTTAATGAGTGTCACGCTACGTAGAATATTTTCTTCTATAGCATTCTCTGTATATGTACTAACACCTACAAAGAATCTTTAATTATCACGTGATCGTTCCTAAAACCATACATACCTATGTACATTATAAAATCTCAAACCTTATTAATCTTTATGCATTTATAGGAAAAGTACAAAATTATGCACGTAATATGAAAAAATATATAAAATATCCAAAGTATAATATTTTCTATATTACTTGGTAAGTAAAACAATTTTCTATGTAGGTTCCAGCTTTTTAATTATATTCTTAAAGATATGAATTTGTATAAAAATTGTGCGGTTTGAGATTGTACGAAAGCGCGAGACATCTGTAGAAACAAATGAGAAGAACGAATGAAGAAGACGAATCAATGAACAATTAAATGTATGTGTCAAAGATGATTAAAAGTTGTAAGGAACGAACACGTGTGTTGAAATATGTACTAGCATTAAGTGATAGGTTTAAAGTATTAATGTTAGGAAAGTGTTTAAGTTAACTCATCTTGTCACCGGTAGCCACAAAAATTTCCAGTCTATTAATATGATTTCGACACAGTCAATATCCTCCTATTTTAAGGTATTTCTTCAGCGAATAAATCGCTCGCAAAAGTGATAAGACAGTACATGTCAGTACATGCGAGAGAGAAGGAAACTTTTTGAACGCGCGACGGTACGCGCTAGCTCCTTACATAGAAAGACATGCATGGCGGTGTTTTATTTATGCACTGCGCACACATTTCTCACATTTATAAGTTCATCCAGAACTTCATCTAATTACGTATTTCGTACTTCTTTACCTCAATAGCGCTGCTCTGCTACTCGCTCTCCACTTTTTAATATAAAATTTTTTATACAAGTTCACATCATATGTTAGTTCTTTGAAAAATTCCCTACAAAAATTTCGTAATGAATGAAAATGTCATTTCGACGACATAGAAAGTGTTAAATATTAAAACTTTGGGGCTCGATATCTCGATCTCGATGCACATGTAGTTAAGGAACCCTAACTACCTTCCCTTCCTTCCTAAGATGTAGTTAAAATTTGAAGAAATTCGGAGAGATATCTTAATCGCAAATTCCTTTCTAGTAAACACGAAACGAGTCCGATTTCGAAAAGATTTCGACGCTGCGCGGAACCAGTTTACACCGTTTATGAAACGTGTGGCGCGCGTTTCAATCTTCGGTTATGACGGCGGATATTCTCGAGCGGTGTTCGCGGTTGATTTATTTTTCACTCGTCCCACGGCTCGATATTTGCAATTTAACTTGATATATCGCACTTGGGATTCCTTCGATGCAAACGCGACGTGATCGTAGGAACGGCGACGAAACTCGGCCGGATCTTCGCTCGTCTTCCTTGTTCTTTTTTCTTTGGTCGACCGGCTTGCTTTACCGTGTCGCAACCGTCCGCTTCCTGCTCGTGATCCGGGAATCGTTCTCTCCCGATAGCAGAAGCAGATTCATGCGCGTCACCACGATCGATCGGTCGATTCATCTCGCCGTGGTCGCCTTCTGATTTCCGCGTTGTCGCGCTCCGGGAATAACGATCATCTCTCACGTTGCTCACTGATTTTAATTCCTTCTCCGACAATTTTCTGCTCGATTATGCATCCCTTTTACCTGTTTTACCCTTCTGCTTCCTAGCTTCATTTTCTTCTCCTTTTTCCTTGGGTTTGTTAATGTACCGAGGATCCGTGGAAAGAAGCCGCGAACAGGTGACTGATTTACTGTGAATACCTTCGTATTCTTCCTGGGAATTTTCATCCTCTCTTCCCGTTTCAGTTCATCGTACGCTATACTATACTTTTCTTTCGCTTTTGTCTTTTCTCTTCCTCTTTGCAGTTATGTAGTTGGAGATGCGTGGAAAGATATTAAATTCTGGATAAAAATGTATACTTTTTCTGTATTGAATGGAGACTTTTTTCACTTAGGTATTCCATTTTAGTGTACGCTATACTTTTCTCTTTGCTTTTTTTTTTTTCATCGTATTTTGGCAGTTAATTTATTGAAAATGTATAAAGAGATATTAAATTATGGACAGACGGTTAATTGCTCTATGTAGGTCGGGGGTTTAACCTTTTAGTAGGTAGAGAGCTCTATTTTCTGGAATTAAAATTAATTTTGTGAAATATCAATGCAATTTACGTATTAATTGGGAACAAGGTGTGTTTAAATGGGAACGTTTGGTTGAAACGTTAATTAAAATCCAGGAAGAGATGCAATCAATAATTGGAATTATAGGGGAATATAGTTTTTGGATTATCCTTCCTTGGTAAAATTTAAGTAACATTAAAATATTAATATAAACGAAGGATTAGAATTCAACGCGAAACTTTACCAAAAGGTATATTCCTATTTACTTGTAAAGAAGAAAGCTCTAAAATCCAACATTTTGACAAGTTTGACAATCGTAATATTGGACAACGATGCAAACGCGGGAAATTTAAGATCGGGCATAAATCGGGCTATTCATCCGGACCAGGGATCAGAATTCTAGGAAAAATCAATCTGCTCGCCGACGATATCAGCGCACGAGCCCGCGAGTTTTCAATTCAAGAGATACACGCTTCCTCATCCGGGCGTATTTTTCCTTCAACCAGCGACTGTACCGATCATAATAGCGCATGAAACGTGCGGAAGCGGGCAGGAAACGTGGAAAACGCTGCGAAGATTCGCGTGCACATGTTCAATTCGTATTCGTAAATATCGAGTGAAAAATAGGGAAGAGAGGAGCGAAAGGAGAAGCGAGAAAAAAAAACGCGGATAAAAAGGAATGAAGAAGGGGAGAAAAAGGAATCGACGTATCGTGGCAGAAGGAAAGCGAGCAGGGTTTTTCAGTTTTCCGTCGCCGGTCCTTTTCGTTTCGTCTCGAAAGTTGAACGTAATATCATCCGCGTTTATCTGTTTCGTCCGTGGCTTCGAGAGTGCTTTTCTTCTATGCTTGTCGGAGATGAAAAAAACAACAAAACGCGCAATACCTCAATCGATAGCGACGTGTTTGTTGAAGGCAAAATGGTTCGGATATTCTTTTAAATTCATTATAATCCGTTGCCGACTAAACTCGTGTTTCACAGAAGTAGAAATAATTAAAAGGTATAATAATTTATATATACTTTCAGCATAACTACAGCAATTCATCCTAATCGTTGTAGTAGATAATGTACATACTCGTTCATAAATATTAGAAAACGTATAAATGTTAGGTTATACTTAGGAATGATTGAAAGATTATTTAATAATTATTAATTTGGTTTGAAATTTACGCAAAGAATGGTAGATGCTATAAAATCTAAAAGTCCAAGTTAAATGAATAAATTCGTATATCCGCTTCGATTAGATCGAAAGAAACGTAAGCGTTAGGGGTTAATACGATGATTCTCCTGAAAATGTGGTTAAAGGGATTTTATGGAATCCTCCTAAATGATTCAATGCAATACATTTGTGAAACGATGGAAGTAATTTCGCATGGTAGTTATGTGTAATAAAATTGTGCAGTGACAATTCTATTAGGTATTTCAGATCGTGATTCGTCTTGTTTTCCAATGGCTCGTAATTGCGCAGATTACAGAATTAAAAATTTTATAACTTTCTACGCGCCGTCTTTTAATGCTTCTATTATTATTATTACGTTGAAGTATTGTCAGGCTGTTTTATCTACTATTTCATAATTGAACAACTTCGTTGTTCATAACGAGGAGAGCCCGAATCAGAAATTTAAAAAAATTAAAAAAAGAAAAAAAAAAAGGCAGAATCTACGGAATATCGCGATTTATCGAAACGTACGAGAACAGGATGAAACAGAATTCATGGAAAAAATCCAATATCGATAGGATGCACGTATTACGTTAATTTGAATCACGATGATACGCACTCATCTCGAAAATGTGATTAAAAATTGACGTCGACAAAAATATCGACAAATCAAAATGTTTTGAAATAGGAAAGAAATAACGACCATTGACATAACTAATCGAGTTTATGATGCACGTCAACCTTAAAAATCAAAATAGAGACTAGTTTCCAGCAAAATATATATGCTCTGTTGCGCAATCGTTAAACTACCAATTATTCGTCAAAACCATGCATTGTATGCATATATATATATATATATGAACATATATTATTTCATAAACTGCCTTCTGCACGAAAAATTGGAATTTTTGACACGACAGCGATTTATTAGAGGTGTCGTTGCAATTAATGACGTTTCGAAAGAAACATATTGCATGTTTTTTTAGAATAATGCCAGTCTGTATTATCTCGTTTAATCATAAGGTTTACTTTTATGCTTTTAGGCGTAAAGGATTTAATCGGAAGGACATGAATTTGTTCATTCAGTGGTAGTGAATTTTATAGTAGCTTTATGTCCTGACTATATTATTCTTTATATTAAAATTATGTTCTTTCTTTTTTACGAGTAACACCGGCGCAGTTTATTATCCAGTATTATAACTTGCTACGAACTCTGCTGCAGGACTTTAATATCAAAGAATTCTAAAATTTATTCGAATCGATATGACGAATTTCCGTTATCGCGATGATGATAATGTACGAAACGTTTGACAATTCTCGCTGGAATTTATAGACTCCAAAATGCATTCATTAGCAAATGATTAAATAACACGCGAAAATAATATTAACGATACGAAAACATAACACGTGAAAGTAGCCTAGACTCAGAACCATATTCAAACGATTTCATCAACGTTATTCCTTAGGATTCTCTTAAGGGAATTGCAACATTTTTATTTTCAACTGAAATTATTTTCATAGAAATTTTTTTTATGAAGATTTTGAGCGCTTGTTTATTTGAAAGTATTGCTGCACTGTAATATGCTGTTAGCGATCGAAATACAGACAGACGAACACAGACTAGTAGAAACAGATGGTACAAGTCCGGCCATGGCTGACATCTAAGCTTTGTTCTACCAAGTGCGCTCTTGAGGTCTGTTTGGCATCTTTTTACAAGTAATCTATAAAACTTTCTCCATCGACGTTCTCGCACATATATTCCCGTGTCACGGTAATATCTACGAATTTTTCAATATAATTAATATACCTAATAAAGCAACTGAAACGTGAGAGGTAAAGCAGCTTGGAAAACTCTGCCTTAGGAAAATCAATGAAACGTTAAAAATAGAAATAAATTACCATCTTAAATGTAGCCAAAACGAGAATTTAGGTGAAAGCATTCAATTTCAAGGCAAACTTTGTGAAGCGTTTCATCGCGCCAAAGGACACGCGGCAGAGGGAGAAAAGTGAGGCCGTCACGGCGGTAATTACCGGCGTCTTAGAAATTTATCTCGCAGCGAGAACTGATTGCGAGCGTGTAACGGGGTCGCGGAAGCAAGCTGCGAAACAGAATAGCTAATTTTACGAGGTAATCGTCGCGCCGGAACGAGTTCAGTTGCGAGCGCAGTTTCCGCGATGCGGACGGATATAAAACTCGGCCATTTCGCGCCCCAATAAATCATATTATTTTACCGTGCTTCCGTTTCTCTGCGCGCTCGCGTATACAATACAACCACCGGTAATTTCTTCGGTAAAAAACCAGGGGCAAATTCTAGAATCGCTCGTTTTAGCACGCGGGACTTCGTTTCGGGGAAAATTGATAACTCGATGATCGTTCTTGGTTACGCGCGGTACTTTTGGATTCAATGGCTGTGAAAAGTATATACACGCTCTTTTATTTATTACAACATTTACCTACTAATTAATTAGATTCGGGTATATTAAATTTTGTATCATTCAGTTGTACGTACCTTCGTACAAATACAAAAATCTGTACGTTTAACCTCGGTGTTGAATTTTTGTAGAACTTTATTTGAATAAAAATGATCCTTTTCTAAGTAATGTATGCGTAATTAGTAAATACACAAAAGAACGAAACCTCGAGACTAATCGGTATAGCGATTATGGACATTATGGACCTTCGTACTTCTTTGTGAACAGAACCAAAGCAATAGAATCTATTTGGAAAATTGTTTGACCTATTAAAAACTATGTTGAATACATAGTACATTTGTATTGTACGTGCGAGAGTGAGGCAACGTAGAGCGAAAACACACACAAGTATGTATCCCCTCCCTAGTACGTATGCGAGCTTCGCGTGATAGTCTAGGTCTCCGTTCAGACAAAAGAGAAAAGCGCGGTGTGAAATCTAGTGCCCTAGGTCTCTGGCGAGTGACCCACGCGGCGAGCAAAGTTATGCGAATATTAGAATAAAGTTCTTTGCAATACCTCTCCAAATTCTCTGCATACCTTAACAAATGATATAACGAGTACTCCACTTTGGATATTTTCTATTTTTTTTCTGTGCTATATATATATATATTTTGTGCATTTTTGCATTTGTAAATTTATCATAAATGCATAAAAATCTGCAGTCTGATAATCGCTTACTTGTCCTCTGAAGCACCAAAAATATACGCCGTCTTATTACATCCGCGTAACAAGATTCATTGTATGATCCAAAGTGACTTCCTGCCACCATCTGTGAACCATGAACATCATAATATGTAGTCGTGGTGTAACTAAACTTCCGAGCAAACAAGTTCAATCGTCGGAAACTCGATCGCCGAGGAACTTCCGGCTCGATTCAGTTCCAAAGATAATCCGGTCTCGTCGTGGCACAAATGATGGGAGCAATTCGGTCCTGTTCCTCGCCATCTGGTCCTCCGCATCGTCGCGAAGTGAACACGCGACCGAATTAAATTGATGCGTTTAAAGAACGGCATACGTATCCGCGTTTCCGGCTGGCGAACGGCTCTGGCCCTTTGTGTCAGCGTCACTGGGCTTTATGGATATTACCAATTTCGTTTGCTTCGTAAAAGCGTGCTTTGCTGAAAGTTCATTACGACGCGCCCAGTTGAAATTTCTGTTAGTTAAATAGATATTGAAAGCACAGAAATGGAGGAAATAACGATGAAAAAAAAGTAAGTATATTTTCACTTTCAGATTTACAGTTAGCTGTATATACTGGAACACTTTTTTTTTTTGGATTTCGTTGACTTAAACTTTTTCTCAAGGATCCGACTTGAATCTAGCCAGGCTTCCCATCTCCCAGTCTCTATCGTTTCCTTTCACCTTTTACCTACTCGCAGTCAAAATTTCTTAGCATTTATATGTCTTCCAGTTTCCAATTTTGTTCGCAACGAAACGCCACGGGAAGCTTACCCGTCGCTCTGGAACTTCCCCCTTTTTCATCTTGTAACAGAAATTAACAGGAAGCCCATCTAACAAGGACAAAGCTTGGTGAATTTTTCAACCCCAGTCATTCTTCCATCAGCCCTCGATTCTCCCTCTTTTCTCTTAGTTGCTAGAAAATTTGGCGCAACCAGCTCGTGAAATACATTTTCCCTTGGCTTGTACCGGCACCCTCGTACCTCGAGGGTTCTTATCCTCTTCCTTATTTCGGGAAACGTAATTTACCTGGCACCTGTTCGGCTGGTATCTCGTTCACCGACAAGGGAAGGCCAGCTCATCGGTGCGAAATGGCCTCTTTCGGCCATTTTTCATCGAGCCATTTCGCGGCTCGTTCAACCCCGTTTTAGATGGGGTTTGGGGACGCCTGTTAAAAAATTAACCGGCGTGACAACGCTCGTGAAAGCTTGTCCGGTCTTTTTGTATATTTATGTTTCATCTCTCCCTCCCTATCCCCGAAAATGATATTCCCTCTGACAAAATGGTATTCCAGTCGATTCCATTATGTACCATCGATAATTTACGAGGTTACACGGAGTCGGAATAATGGTTTGAACGTTTGATCGAGAAAAAGAATGCAGGAATTATATGTATAATAAATTTTGCTTCTCTTTCCGGTGTCGCGAACTGGTTCGTAAGTTTCTTTCAATGATATTGATTGATTATAGAAGCTTGAAATTGCTACTGTTACTATGGAATTTAAGGAGCAGAGAAGAAGTTAACTTGGAATTCTTTCATCGGGGAACACTTTTTAGTCAAAAATGTATGAAATTAAAAGAAATTCGTATTGATGGTTGTAGCATTCATTTTGACTTGTTAGTAAAACTATGATGATTAATATAAGTATAACCGGAAATGTGGTTCCAAATTCTTTATCAAGAAATTATCACAATATTTTAGATCGTTCAATTATTATACGAATTACCTACATATACCTATACATCGCACATACACATACATACATTCATTTTAAAATTGAAATAACGTATACGTAATATGGGGACTTCAAAAAATTGTTCACACTCGTAAAACATTTCGCAAAAACCATCAATGAATAAAGTTACGTTATTCGCACAACTTCCATCTATTCTGCCACGCATATTTTCCATTTGTTATCGTAAGTCCGCCACATTGTTCCCCATGAACCATACAATATCACGTTCCACGTGGACATTCGCATTGAATGCAAATTTCAGACATCAAAAATCGGTATTACAATTTCCGCAAACTTCAAAGTCTTAACAAAAGACAATAACGTCTTTAACGCTCTGTGTAAACTAATGTAAGTTCACCCAGTCATATGTATAAAGTCTTGGAAACTTCGGGTCATCTACACCGAATTCTACAAGATTGATGTTGACTCTCAGTGAGTTCTACATGTCTGATACCATCAGCGATATATATCCCTCGAGCTGTGGATGGCCTAGAATGCATCCCTTCCTTTCAAGAACCGCTTTAATATAACCTATTCGTGGTACGTTGCTTGCGAAAACATTCCTCCTGGAATTGAAATTATACCGCGTCCCATTCAAAACCGGTTTCATTCTATTGAAATAACAAAACTACATTCTGGAAAATCCTGGAACGTCATCCGTGTGCAGAGAAAGAGCGTGCGGGAAGGGGGAAAGGTGGCATCGCGAGCAAGCAATTTCAATAGTCGCGCCATTTCCACGCGCTCGTAAAATATTCATTCTAACTGTCGGAGACCGCAATTATAGATTTAATAGGCACGCAGACACCGGACCCATTCGCGAGCCGTTTCCATCCTTCAAACGGCGTCGACGTTAACGCGATTTATTAAATCTATCCGCGTCTCCGCCCCCTTCGTTCAATCTCTGACTGCTTTTCACTCGATCCTCCATATACTCGATCGTCCTCCTTCATAATCTTTTTCTTTGCCTTCCTCTTTTTACCGTTCCAAGTTACCTGGCTTGCCATGAGACGAGTTCTACCCCTTTACGTCACGAATTACATGATATTTTTTTACTGTTACACAATTTTACTCTATAATAGACGTTTCAAGGCGGTTTCAACGACGTATATACGTACCAAGCATCTGTATCTATAATGGTTTCTGGAATCGTTAGCACACGTAGTGCTTATACAATCGATTGAACGTGAATGTATAGGGTCCTGTTAGATACTTCTAATATGTAGCTATATTTAATGTGGTTATAACGATCAATTTTTAAATATGAATATTTTTTTTTTTTTTTTTTTTTTGGTAAGAATAATTTCATCGATAATATCGTAAACCCGTTAATATATTCAGCGCGGAAGACGTGAACGTACTATGGATTTTCCATTTTCTTATGGATGACACGTGAATAAATGGATAAGTAAGTACTCGCGTGTTATAGAAAAATCGATTTCCACAACCAGAGACCCTCTTCGATTTTATATGACTGAATCTACTGACTAGAATCGGAATTCCAAGAATATCTAGCTTCGATAGCTGCTATTTTGAAAATAGCAAGATATTAATGAAACCGGTATATTCAAGTACTTTCAAACCATGAAAATGACCAATAATTTATAATAATTTATATTTATAATAATAATAATAAAAATTTTCTTTTAATTGTTTAAAAATTTCGAATTGAAGTGAAACAGTCTTTTTCGTCTTTGACAATTTGTTGGAAGCTCTGAAGATTTTCTTAACCACCCAGTTGTGTTTTCTTCCAAACTTAAATCATATCGCAATATCTAGTAAGGAAAATAAAAATTCTTCTCATTTGTTGAGATGATGGCAAATTGATCGTTGCTATAAATATAAAAGTACACATAAATGCATTTCTCTTCTTCTTTGGTTCCTCATATTTCGGGATCCGATTTTGCAAACATTTACATCAACCCTAAACGTCATCGTCGTTCGTCTTCCATCGTCAAGACGCGTCCATTGTAATTTTACGCAGTTCACTCGGCGAAACTATAAAATGTGTCGTAATAGGATTTTGATTCGTTTCGCGACGAGGCGTACATTTTCGCGCTAGTCGTACGTAGAAACGGAATAACACTTAAACATTCATCGAGCGCACTCGTCGAAACGACACGTGCCCCTGCCTATTTATATTTTATCCCCGTATCTCCGGCAGATATCACCGGCTCGTATTTTATGCATAGGTCAGTATAATGTCCACCACGTTACGCTATGTTACTATTCCCGTGTGAAACGTCCACGGACCAGCCGCATCTCTGTCGCTGTTTTCGATGTATAGCCATGCTTTATTTTTCCTCTCCGATTTTGGGGATTTCGTTTTTCACAATGGAATTCACCACACGGATGATTGATTCGGTCTCTTGTAAATCCGGACGTAACAGACATTTTTTCATCCTCTTTTATCCTGATTCCTTTGTTAAGCGTATCTTTTTTTCTTTGCATTTAATCGAAGGAGAAAATAACGTTAGATCGAATGGCGAAGAGATCAGTTACAATGAAAATTATGTTACTGGCGAGAAAGTGAGAATTTGGAGATATCGAAGTTGGTGGTTTGCGTTATGCCGATCTGAATTATGATAATGTGAACCATTTTGAGAGAAGGGTAAAATATAAAAATTGAAATATTTCAATCTTCTTTAGTGACTTCAAACTGACATTTTTGTGCAGGATAGAACTAATCTTTCTCGAGAAGGAGATATCGAATATCGGGAGAAAGACCCGGAAATACCGAAGCAGAAGAAAAGTCAAAGCGCGATAAGAGATACTCGATGACTGAATAGGGTTCAGGTTCCAAAAGCAGGTCAGCTATTTGAAATAGAATCGGCCAAGGAGCCCTCCCTCGAAATCACTTATACGGATACTTATTCCTTCGCAATTTTTCTCATGAGAATTTAGTTTTAACCTGAATTGCGCACTCTCGTCAATTTTACCTAACTTTTTCAAACGAAATTCTTTGCATATATGTATTTAGCTGTATCTGTTTTGTTAGCCGTACTTAGCTGTTTTGTTCCTTTCGTTTCGTCATTTTATCTAAATTTTATCTAAATTATCCATTTCTTGATCAAAGTGTTCGAGGCTATAAATAGGGATAAAAGAGGTATCTATTTTATACAAAACTTATCTAAATTTCCCACTATAGATTATTTAGATTTTCAATTATTTCAAATTTAATTCTTTCATCCGGATGTATCGATAGAAATTTTTATTGCGTATCGGGCATTTCTCCGTTTTAATCTACATTAAAATCCGGTGTACCATTATCGACTCATCGGATTATATTGTCTATTACCTTCTCCGATAATCGACATTCTACTGTATTTAAAAACATTGTATTTTCAAGTTTACCTAAATACGATATTTACCGATATTGGAAAACAGTGTTTATTCTCAACAAGCAAAAGTTTAAAATTAAAATTAAGATGAAATCAAAAAATAGGTGACTAATAATGGTTGAAATTTTATAAAATTTTGTAATTGAAAAACTTTCATGGGATAGAGCCTATAACATAAAATAGGGCAATTTTAATTTTAGTTCTTTAATATTAGCTACCTTCGAAATGATAATCGCAATAGTTGCTCAAGAACTTTGTTAATTAAAAGGAAGCAAAAGAAAAATCGAATAGAAAAGTAAAGAGCGCAAGCTATCCAATGAAACATTTCGTTAAAAAATACGAGTACACGCAACTATGTTGCATATTCATCGCATAATAAGACACCAAGTTTATTATACTAAACCGTGGCACGTACTATAGTTTTCGAGCTGGGAAAGTTTCTCGGCATAGGACGCTCGATTTTCAAGGTGGTCTAGAAATCTCGTTAATTTCGCTGGCGCGTGCATAAACAGCGAGAATGCGCCGCGTGCGAGCGATACCGAGAAATTTAAAAGTCCCGCCACGACCCTCGTAAAGTACACGCGTTTAATCGCATCCCGGCGGAAAATACACGTGTGCTTCTGACCCTCCAAGTGAACATTGGCGTGCATTGGCGTGCATTGGCGAACATATACGTTGTTATACAACGCGGATCGTGAGAATTATAGCTTTGTCGACCGACTATGTATCGATATAGTCTTCATAAGCTTCGATAATAGCATACGCGTAATATCGTGCGTTCTTGTATCACGACAGGTCTACAGCCTTCTTAACATTTTTCTACCATTTTCGACGTGATCTAGGAAAAGAATGCTAATAGAATGAAATTATACAGTGGCTGGTAGATGAAATTAAATGATACGCATAAATAATATTTCTCGTTGAAAACATGAAATTATAAACAATATGAATATGGAGAAAGGAATGTAGCTTTGTAAGCTTATATGTATTTACGTACGTAATTTTCGCTGCAGTATAGGTGGTATCTAGTTTACGTTTTTAGGAGAGATTGAAGATCGTAGAAAGGCTTTTCCAAGCCTTTATGAAATATTTTTCGCTGAGCGTTTCGTATTTCTAGTCATAAATTTTTTATTTACTGCAAATACGAACATCTTCTTTGTTCGATCATTTGGAAACGTATCTTTCTCCCTGAATATAACAGACGACGATTCTTGCAACTCGACTAATTCCGTCTAAACTTCGGTAATTAAATTGAAAATTCCTAAATTATCGCGCTCTGTACAGGAGCACCAAGTTTTTTCAATGCAGCTACTCCATTTTGCGCGACACGAAATCCCATAAGATGTAAGGTCTATACTATACCTCGTCTTTGATAATAGAAAGGGGAGGCGTGCTCTCTCGATATTACTCCTGAAGGAAAAATCAATCGAGCGACGCTCTCTCTTATTTTCTCTTTCGCATCTCCACTTTCCCTTTCTCCTTCTACCCTCCCATCTTCTCCTTATCTTCTCGTCGTCTTTGTTTATTCGATTGCTTCTCTTCCATTCCGTTATTAATACCTTTACCTGTTCGATAGCGTTTGCCTCCTACATTTTATTTTTCTCTTTTTCTTATTAGCTCCCAACCTAACCCCCCCTCCTCTGTCATTTTTCGCTTGTGATAGGATTTTTCTTGTTATCGAGGCTCTTCGTTTTTCCCTTTGTAGGTATTTCATTCCATTATTGGCGGCTTTACTCCGCAATCTAGACCTGCTGCTTTGTTGCTCTCTCCACTCTGCCATTCTATCGTTTACTTTATACTTCAGTCGCGTTTGTGCTACGTTTTTACTTTTTTACCCGTTTATCGGTCTCCTTCTTCGTTGTTCTTCTTTAATGATACTTCTGAAATCCGTTTTCGCCGATCCCTCCAATTCTTTTTTGTCACTTTACTTACACGTTTATCTCCTTCTCATCCTCTGTTTCTCTTATCCAACCTCTTATTCGCTAGTCTCCTTTATTTCTATTCCTGCTTATCCTTTGTCACCATTACTGTTTCCCTTCTACTGTTCATTTGCGTCGCTTTCCTACACTTTGACGTCTTATTCTATTTGTTCCTCGTGTATTCGTTTTCCAGTATGTTCGGACGTCGCCTTCCAAATGTTTAAAATTCGATTGTACAAATATCGCTGATCTTGGATATCTGATTGATATTTTTCGATCAATATTTTGCTTAATAAATGTGGTGGTTGTTGAAACGAATTTAATAATTATTACTTACAGCATAGACAGATTCTATTTCACCGGTTCTTAGACGAGAATAATATTTACCATGTTAACCATAATTATTGATATATGACAAGTTAGTATCATACAAAGAGTGCGATTTTTTTTTAGGAATATTTCATCTTTAATTCCTGATTATACAACAAATACGGACGAGATACTGTTGCAATCCAGATAAAGTAAACAAAAGTAAAATGTACATATAGACGGAAAATATACATATAGAACATGTATATGGAATCACGTATACAGAATCAATAAATCACGGAAATCAAATAGAAGTTAATTTTGAAGATATTGTTAAGCTAATGCGGAGAAAAAGGAACAGTTTCAGGAGGAGTGTTTTTAAATCTAAAAGTTTATCGATTATTGTATCCAATAGGAGAAAATACGACAAACGAGGAAATGATACGAATATAATAATATAAATTATTACTTCATTTCTGCAAGTTATTTTGTTTTATGTTTTATCAATCCGTCGACTCAAGTAACTCTACATCGACATGCAACAACACCAAACTTCTTGCCGATCTGTCTTTATGTCTTTTCATCGTTGCTCCTTTTCGCTTTCTTTTCGCTCTCTTTTCGCTCTCTTTTCGCTCTCTTCGACATCGAGCAACGCGCGTTTCAATTATTTGCGCGCGGTACTCGCAATGATTCACGTGGCTCGCGTTTCCATCGGCGAGGATCGATCACCGACACGGCTACGTAAATACGTTGTATTTAACGAGACTGACCCTCCGAATTTATTTTCGCCATTTCCTCGTCAACTTGTCCAAGCCAATTCCGTCGTCGCATGTCTTGACAACCGGTCACCGACCCCGCGCCCGACATTTTTGCCGAATCGCCGGTGATTCGATTAAACTCGTGGAATCTGACGGGTTCATTACCGATCAAATCGAGTTGTCGGATTAAATGGGAAGCTCTGCTCGATTGCTCCTTAATTACCGGAGGAACGTGTTTAATTGTTCATGTAATTTTCCATTCTGGCCCCTCTGTTCAATTTACGTTCTGCGGTTTTCAAAAGTCGATGGTTTCTCACGGTTGATGGATTGGAAACGAGGAGACAGCCAGAGAATAATAATCGCAACGTTTTAACGACCAATACGTGAGCAAGGTTATACCAGTGAAATTGGAGAGAAATTAGAGTAACATATTTTTAGTTTGCCAAATTGAACCATTCTCGCTCTGATGAGTTTTGCGCTATTTCGTTTATTCCGGTATTATTAGTTTTATCACGCCAATATCGGAAGCTTAATTTCGTCTTGTTACGTCTACTCATTTATACCGAAAGAAAAAGAATTAACATATGAAAATCATTTATCAAAGGGTAAATACTCTGCTTTAAAATTGTCTGCAATGAGACCTCTATACGAGTAAAGATATTCGTTATATTAAGAAAGATTTAGAAAATCGACGTTGATTATAGACCATATTATTGTACAATTGTAAATATTATTTGCCAGCCGTGATAAATTTAAATGTTCGCGGTATTACGTTCAAAAAGTTGAATGGAAAAATTAATTAATTGATAAAATTGGACATTTTGCACATTAAAACGTAATATTCGAAATTTATTTAAATTTATTAAATTTATACAATTTAACCAATTGATATATTCAAGAAGGTAACTAGTAATAAAGTTTCTTTAATAAGCGTATCCTCCAATTTTCGTATCAACATTTCGATTAATTGAAAAACTGAACGAAATCGTTGTTCGCGTTACATGATATCAATACCAACCAATCTCATTCCAGGATTCGCAAAAAAAGATTTGAAAGGGTCGTTTTAATTAATCGAACAAAATTTGCTCGACGATCCGATACTTTATAAATCCTATGGTTTTTTCTTTTTTGGTTTGAAAAGGGATGCGCAGCGTGGGTAGCGTAACGGAAACAAATAGAGCACGGCTAAAGCAGGGGGTTATGCGTATCCATCAACGCAAAAAGTGGATAACGGAAGGGCGCGCGTTTCCGAGGAAAGGTCTTTTATTTGCAAATCAATTTAACGGCAGCAGCAGAGCGATGCCTTAATGGACTGTTATCTTCCATTAACTCCCCGTGGAGAGTTTTCGTTGTAATGACCCGGGCTGGACCGGAGCCTCGTCGAACGCAGAGGCAATTTTACGAGTTGCCAACGTTTCCTACGCGCCGTTTAACGCGTCAATTTCCGTGAGCTACGTTACACAATTAGCTCTGGAGTCCAACCACTAGTCCAGTCATTGATTGTACAACGATAAGAAATCGACAGCGACAAATGTGATACTTGTTGTCTGATCGTGAATATCACTTTCTACTTGCTGTCTCACAGATCTGTTCTACGTGAACGTTTTTCTCTGTTCCTATTACGTTTCATTTTAATCGCTGACGCGCGATTCAAGTTGAATCGAAGAGAACGTAGAAAGGGAAAGAGACGGTATCGCGGAAACTAAGCAGGCTAAAAGATAGAAAACATAACGGAGGGTAAGTTAAAAAGGAGAAATTGTTTAAAAAATACAGTTAAAAACTCGCTTAGAACGAAAAACCCAAAACGCGTAATTAAAGAAGGATTGGATAAAACGAGAGTCTGAAGAGGGCAAGAAATATTGCAGGAAAGAGAAAAAAAGTGCACAAAGAATGTCTTGGAAAGCGGTTAAAGAAGGCGAATGTTACAAAACGGAAAAGAAAGATCTAGCACGGATTACAGAAGACAAAAAGCTTGTTAAATCGGAAAAAGCTTCGAGAGGAGCTAAAGAGCCACGGAAAATCGAATTTTCCTCCGGAGGAGAAAAATGAATTTTTATTCGTTGCCGAATGGAAAACATGCCATCGAATCGAATAGATTCGGGCAATCGTGGCGCCCTGGAATGTTTTGTTAATGAAACGCGAATATTCGAGGGCGGATAAAAAGCTTGCCGGCCGCAAGATGATGCACGCTCGTTATCCGGCCAGGTGCACCGGGCGTTTTAAATGTTCGGCCAAATAAAGCTTTGGCCGCGTTATTCGCGCCGTTAATGGCGGCCAACCGGTATAAAAGCCTCCTCGTTGACACGATCGTCGAATTTATTCCCGGGGCGCGAGCGCTGGCGCCACAGAAAAGAGACATATTTTACAGGACGGCTGAATCGAGTAAAAGAATTATGCGCGAACTTATATCGGCGGCTCGTTTTCAGCCAAATCGACCACGCACCAACCGTGCCTCTGGCGTTAATGACACGGATGGACGTTGAAATTCATTCGTTCAGTTTCGATGCTGTTTTTCATTTCTACTCGTTTTTTCCGACGGCTGCTGTGTCGTATTTTTAACCATTGCTTGACGGATGTTGGAATTTTTGGGTGCATTTATTGGAATCGAAATGGCCGAATTTATTGGAATTGAAATGGGTGATTTGGGGAATGGCGGCGAAGGCGATAATGTTTGTGGAATACGGAAAATTCATTTGGAATGGATGATCGAGGGACGAATTTATTTCAAGATATTCAGACTGAATCGAATAGAGGATTTATACACCTTTTTTTCTTACTTTGCGGGAAAACGGTACGATCGTATTTTTGCTCGGCTGAAGTCGCGATTTTTGAGCGCATTTGCTGGAATTCGAACGGGTGATTTGGAAACGCTGCGATCAATGCGAGACTGTTTGCGGAATTAGAAATTGATTCGGGATTGATAGATGATCGAAGAACGTTATCCCATATAAGGATATTCGTTTTGAGCGAATCGAATGGATTTCCTTTCCTTTCGTAGAAAACAGGTTCGTCATGTTTTTAACAATTACTTGGCTGATATTTGAACGTTACGTTCAATGTATTGTCTCTTACATTTAAGCATTGGGATTCGAGTGGCTGATTTACGATTCCATCGAATGTAATAACCTTTATGAAAATATATCCAAAAATAAGGAAATTACGACCGAGTGGAGAACAATGTTATTTTTTAAGTAGATCGAACAGAGCGTTAATACGCTTTTGTACTATCATAATCGTTTGCACAGGTTGAATCAGATGGTTTGGCAAGAGGGAAATCGAATTCGTGCAGTCACGAACAGACACTCAGGGGAATAAGACGGTGATACCTGTACTCACCTACTGTGTATACCAATATCAATATATTCTGCGTTGATTAGTTCCTAAAACGCTATATTAGCTGCTCGACATCCCATTAGTGTAACCCTTATACTAAAATAGCGATAAATAAACGTAAAATATTACGTTAATACCTTTAGTAATTCTTGCGTACGTAATTATACAATAAATTTCTATCTACTAAAATACAACGAATGAAAGGACGAAATAGAATAAGGAAGAAAATTATACGAATAACTTCAAAATCGCGGACAATCAAAAACTACTACTAACAACTAACTCTTTCTAATAACTCTTTCTAGTAATTATCTTATTATTTCTGGTACGATGCTCCGTCGGAATTTCCATTCTGTCCTTCCCTTTTATCGATATCCCCTTCTTCACGAAGTTTATCCCATTGCACAATGATACTGCGACTGAATACTTGGAAAATCACGAGAGATTGAAGCATCTGGGAAAGCGGAGCACTTGGGAGGTGGTAGCATTGAAATTCGCCGGGTGTAAAGTTCTTTGCGAGACTATGCATCATGTTTGCATTATTTATAAAAGGGGGATACGCTTAATTCGCGCTTCATAGTCCCAGACGGTTCGCAGGCGGAAAAGGAAAGAAAAAAGGGAGAAGCTACCGTGTTGGAGGAATGAGAAAACTCGTGAATCGCGAAACGAGATCGGTTAAACGGCAGACTTATGGCGTGCACACGTATTTATCTGTAACGAACGATATGACAACGATGCGGTAAAATATAACCAAAAGGGGGGGGGGGAGCGCAGGCGAATAAAACGAATGGTATTAAACGACATTATAAAGAGAAAGAAAAACATACAAAAGCGGAACGGGAATCCAAACGTGGAACAATAAAACTTACGCGGATTGCACGGCGTAAAAAATAACGACGTAATGCGATTTTTTAATGGGAACAAAGGCAAAATCGACTCACCGTGTTTAATAATATTTGCATTTTTCTCATCGTTGTTTAGACAGGCGAACGCAGCCTATGTGCAACTTACACGATTTCTGTACTTGTTTTTCACATCTCTGCTTTTATTGTTTTTCTTTTTTTGTTTTTTTTTTTTTTTTCGTTCATCGTCTATGTGAAGAGGGCGCTGAAAAAATGGGAAATGGATCCCGTCGATCAAATAACGCTGACGCGCGAACCCACGGAAATGACGACGGTCAAACACGGTCGACCAGTTTGCACGCGACCGAAACGTTTCGTTGAATCAACAAAATAATCCCAGCCGCATTGAGCGACCGATGACGAACCATGAACTGGAACGTCGTAATTCGCCCGTTCGATTATTAATCGACGAGACCTCACGAATTCACGCCTCGCTCGCTGTCGTGAAAGGTACCCGGTTTCGCTATTATAAAACGAAACTGGAACGCAGCTGAAATAAGCGTGCATTGTTTAGTGGGAAAATGTTGATCGTTGTTTCGGTTGCTTTCGGGAGTTTCGTCAAGGTACTGCTTATCTTTATTCCTCTGGACTTTGATATTTTATGCGGGAAAGATTGATAACTCTGGCGAAAACGGAAGTTGCGTATAAATAAGTGGAGAAACACGCGGAGCCTGAAAAATCGCTTGTTCTACAGTGTAGCGCGATTATTCACGGGGAGAGAAACCGTCCGAAATTGGTAAAAATGAATATTTCATATGCAACACGCAGGACAAGCTTTATGGTTGATTTTTGCAGCGAGAGTGAGATTCGTTAAACAAGACGGATCGATCGTTTTCAAGGCCCTGAGTGTCAAAGAAAAATATTTCCGACGTTTTGACGTTAAAATCTTCTGCCATAAGCTCGATACATGTTACTATATTTTGATCTGTAGAGGTTATTCAGTGATTTAGTCGTGTTCAACTCACGTCGGGGTTACCAATTTCTAGTGGACTTGTGTAGAGGATGTTTGATCGTGAGATTTATTAGACGAGATTGCTCGTTGTTGAAACCGTCGAATGTATTTAAAATAATTAAATAAATTAGTTTACAGTGTATGTATCGGTGCAAATCACTTCAATTTCTCTATATTCCTCTATAATTCATCTGCTGCAACAAATCAACCAGAATAACCAGATACTTAGAGATACGTTACATATAAACAAGATTCACGGTTCAAGCTTCTTTGACCGATCAATTAACCCCGATTACGAACCAACAGGACTCAATTCCTCCTCTAAAACGCATAAACCTCGACCAACCAACCTACACGCCTCGGTAGATCACCAGGAATACCTCTAGTCTAGATGTCGAGATCGGTAGTGGTCGACTATCGCGAAATAAATTGGCCAAGCCAGGATCTAATTCTCATATTTCATCCTGTCCTGGTTGCAGTACGTAACAACCACGGTCCTCGACTCGACCCCCTAGAGAACCAGGGACAGGGAGAGTCACAATCCCCAAGGGGTTCGATCGCGCGACTTCCGATTCCACTCTTTTCCGACTACTCCACCGTAGACGTAAATACCGACGCGTGTCATTCAAACGAAACGTTGCTTTACCGAAGTGTATATAGTAGTACTCTGCATAAATCTCGAAACATTTGTTCGCAGCCACCCCTTCGTTGTTCCCTTTTCGTTTTATGCCCTCCTTCCTATGTACCATAGATTCGACGGAGGACTTCTTTTTGCACATATGTATTGTCATGTTCGTCGAAACAAATGTCTCGATTTCGAGATAGCGTCGTCATCTGTAATATCCGCCGAGTGAATCGTTAATTTTATTGGAGAATTACGAGAGTGAAGATTTCCAAATTTACGGCATGACATATGTTCATTGCGATAGATGTACACACGCATTTTTGGTAATTTTCAAACCTGTATTTTACAAAGTGTGTATTTCTTCTCAGAAATTTTAAATTCTCAGAAATTGATTAATTATTTATCGACTCGTAACTACTACTAGTAAGAGGAATCTGAATTTTTATTTCATTACCATACTGTGATGAAGAATTTTAGAAGCTGCACCACTACTCTGGTATATTAGTTGGTAAAAGATCTTTGCAAACTAAAGTACGCGTCACAAAGGAATAAAATTTAATGAATAAAATTACCAAGAATACATACTTTGAGAGATTACGTATACGTTTGTGGAAACTTGAAACTCAGACACACATAAGTAGTCATTACCATAAATATTTTTTTCAAATCAATTACTACTTTTATTCTGATTTAAACGTGTTGCATTATGATTAATTCTTCAACACGTACAATAATTATCTTGATCCAAGGTATAGAAATTTTGTCGCTTCGAGTAGTACAACGGATAAGCTATTAGATAAGCCAGTGAAATATTTGAAAGAGAATGAAGGAGAATTAAAGAGAACTAAAGAAAAAAGGGAACTAAAAATAAAAAAGGGAAAATCGATAGAAGAAAGGATTCAACAGAAAGTTTCCATTCCAGCTTCATTTTCTTTCCTTTCCTATTACTGTGAAAGGAAGCGCCTCTTTGTATTTCGACGTGTGGACAGAAGATATTTCGACCGCGATCTGGTATCGCTATTCTTGATCGGATGACCGGACCTTCGGCAAATTGCGTGAGATTATTTGGAGAAAAATGGGGATTGATTTTCTCGGTTTTTTCTTTCCTCGCAAAAGCAGGGTAAAAGAAATGATGGGATTTCAGTAAGTAGATAAGGCACAGGGGTCGGAAGAGTGATCGTAGAGTGATGAGTGTAGCTAGTTGTTGGATGTAAATAGGGCGGTTTGAGTGGTGATTTATTGGTGGCGAGAGGTTTCGGATCGCCTGGACAAAGTATCGGGAGACTTGCAGATTTGTCTTTTTAGAAAAAAAAAAAAAAAAAAAAAAACTTGCAGAATACGTAGCCTTTCTGTTAAGAATCCATGGGACTGTACATGAAAGTTTGTTAAAAGTCATCTAATTCTATTGAACGGTTTACGTTAAACTAAGGTACGTAAAATTGTGATTCAAATTTCATATTTCTATAAAAAGAAAAAAGATAATCCATTACTCGTCATTTTATTACACTCTATTTTAACCGGTGCAATAACTTTGACATTAAAATAAAATACAGCACTTTGTTAACAGAACAGAACAATGCCCTTTTATGAATAAGCCAGAATTTTGATTATGAAATAAACCTATAAATCCGTTGATTGTAAATATGTATATAATACACGGAAGAAATTTACATCGAGATTATCCGTTTTATGTAATAACTTGCCGCTATCTTTCCGATGGTTGGGCACTGAGAAGCGTGGAAAATTTATTACGCGACATTGGGATAAGAATTCGATGGTGATAATGTTTGAGCAATATTAAAGAGCAGTTCATAGTTATCGGAATTTAATTTCCATTAAATTAAAATTTATACCGTACCTCTAATGGA
The DNA here is from genome assembly GCF_014825855.1 of Bombus pyrosoma. NCBI lineage: Eukaryota > Metazoa > Arthropoda > Insecta > Hymenoptera > Apidae > Bombus > Bombus pyrosoma. The sequence continues at coordinate 11,397,402 of NC_057774.1, forward strand.
AAGCCATGGAAATTTACGGAATTAATAGAAGAAAAGATAGTTGTGTGAAAAGGCATCGTCAGTTTTAATTATTAACAGCGTTATTACTTTAACAAACTCCTCTTGTAAACGCAAATATGTTGAAAAAGAGAAAAGAAATAGGAAAACGAGAGAAAGAGAATAGAACATATTCTAATATAATCACAGATGAAATTATAACCATCGTGCTGTTGTAATTATACTAATTACTCTGAACACGAACAATGTTCATAATTTCCCATTAAATTATTACGATTCATTAAACTAATTTAATAAAAAATGCTGCAAAATTAATCAACGGCCGAAACGAGCTTTGGACAATCGCAGTTGCGAGAAGAAAATTAGCGAAATTAACGTATAAAGAAGGAACGTCTAGAATTTCGGTCGAAATATATTCTAAAATTATTCTATTCCAAAACTTGATGGAAACCGGCAAAAAATTGAAACAATTTAATAGAAGGACGAACTGACTGTTAGAATAAGGTATAAAAATAGCCACGAGCAGAGAAGAAATTCACGTACAGAGTAGAAAAATCTGGATGTCCAATTTAACTGTACTCCAAACAGAACCAAATTTTTTTATCATTTTAAAGATGTAGCTATAAAAAGCTACTAAAGAATTCATAGAACCGTAACAGAATATTTCGAGAAATTAATTGACTGCTAAAATAAGAAAAGAATATTTTTTTTTCATAAAAAAAAAAAATCTGATAGAACGATCTGAAAACTTCAGTTCGAAAGCTTCTCGAAGCAATGAAATTTTCCTGTACTAAGAGACGAAAAAATTAATTAACAAGGTATAAACGTAATGTAAAATTAAACGATCGGTAAATCAAAGAGAAAAGCTGCCCCTTTGCGTAAGTTTGAAAAAGAAACAAACTCAAAGTATTTTAAAACGACTCAGATGTTTCCCTACTTAATTCTATCGCGTTTTTCCAGTAATTGCCAATCAAATCGTGTTTTTCTATCATTAACAAATTTTACAGATTTAAGAAACGAATAAAATAATCGATATTGATGCGCGTTATTTTTCGTCTCAATCCTTCGCCGGTAATTTTATTTATTTATTAAAAATCATCCGTGTTATTTTATTCGTTTATTAAAAACTAAATTTGACTGATTTTTATTCGTTAAAACGAAAATGTTGTTCGGGTATAGAAAAAGAAAAAATAAATAAATAAATAAAAGTTCGAGGACTAAGATAGTATTTAATATCGTAAAAAGATACGAGCTCAGAGGTTAAAACGCGTACTCGCGTTCAAGCTGACGCGTTCAACCCTTTCGGAAGCGCGACGATAACGTCGAAGCGGATGTCGGTGTTGCTGGCAGCACGCTCGCGTTTCACCCGTCAAAGTCGCCTCTATCAATGGGAAATGTAAATTTACTGTAAATGACAGAAGGCCTGATAGTCAGCCGATGATAATTATAGCGCGACGCCACGAACCGCTCGTGCAATTTCACTCGACCTGCAATCCATTAAAATTATCCAGCCACGCGATCGGCGGCGTGTTCGGGCAGATTAGGTCCACAAAACTGCGTTGTTTCTTTATCAACGGCCGATTGCACGCAAAACGGCGTACAAATTAAAGGAACAGAATGAATCTCGGAAAGACCGACAGCTTTATTCCCGACAAATTTAATAAAGAATCTACGGTTCAAGCGCGTAATTGGTGCATTAAGTAGTAAGGATTGTTTGCCGACGTTTAATTCTATTTTATTATTTTTCTTCTAAGATGAGAAAAATTCATTTATTATCGTTGAATTCTTGGACGTTCTTGAATGAACGTTAAAAGTTAAAGATTCACATTTAGAAGCTAGATCTTTTAATTTTTTATTGAATGAAGAAGTAGCTGGAAATAAAGCAGTACTCTTCTCGTAGAAAATTGGTCGAATACAACTCGTGTCATAGGCTCAAAAAAAAAAAAAAAAAAAAAATTGTTAAATTAATATTAAATCAAATCGGTTATTATCAAGACATTCTATATTCTCACAAAACACGAAAGAAATTCAAGCAAGGAGATTGCATTTGTCGAGTAAGAGAAAAATATTAAATGTATCGAATTCTTGGGATTTTTAATCCAGAAGAATCTCAATCTTTAATTCAAAATAATATTCAGTTCCGCTTTCAGCTAGTACGCCTAACATATAACAACTGATATAAAGAGCAAAAGATACAAGAACAGAGTCTAGTTTCCGAATATAGTAATTAAAAAGGCTTCTAAGTACAGGATATCGGTGGCTGGCCATTAGGGACGATTAAATGGCTTCCATGGGAAAATTTTGCTTGTTCCCGGCGAAATGGTTTCAAGGGAGTTGTTTTATTTTGCAGAATTAATTAAGCATCAAGAGGTGAAGGAGATACGATGCGAGGCTCATTGCAGCGTGAAAATTAAAGCAACAGCGAGAATCTTGAAACGATTGTTCTGTATAGTCTTCCTGTTTCATTACATTAGCGCGTAGTACCGTTTTCTTCTTCGTGCAATTTAAATACGTCGTATTTTTACTTGAAAGATGCCGGCTCATTGTTCTTTCAACTCTTTTGCTGCGAAGCCTGGTTCCTGAAGGGAAAGCATGTTCTTTGAAGTTATTCGTTTCCACAGCTTTTTTCTACTCAATTGTGGTTCCTGTGGCGATAATTACTCGTAACAATTTGTCGTCATAATGCGACCTTTATTGCTCATTTTTTTCTTTTTCTCTTTTTTTGTAGTTCATTGGCGCTTATATAAGTGTTGCGTGAAATAATTGTTTTCAATCCTGAAACTGTCATCTGTTGGTGGCTTGTTAATACTTGGACAATTCTTTTACTTGGAAATCTTCTACTTTCTTATGTGTCGTTTCATTTTTCTTAAAGATAAATTCTGTCAAATTTACCTCTCTGAAGGATGAAATAAACTTAAGTGAAATCCATTTGTTTTGCCGACTTTCAACTTTAATTTCACGATAATTCTATTATTACATTAAACGAGAAGTTGATTTACAGGTTAAGAAATTGAATATTTATAATTGAAATATGTGGAGACCTACGTGAAGGACGGGAAGGAGTTATAGGTGAAAGAGTTAAATAACAGAAAAGTCGCTTAGGATAACAGGCTTAAAAAATTGCGATGTCGGGTCAAAGTGCGCAAGAAAGGGAAAAGTGTAGCGAAGAAAAGTAGAAGGAAAATTGAGCGGTTAAATTCGTTAGAGAAAGTAACGGAGAATAGAAACAATATTGTCGACTTTAGAAGTACAAAGATAGTACTGTATTATTGGGAATTGAGAAAAAAATCAGGATGAAATTGAAAAATATAAAAGTACATATCCGGAATTCATAATCCGCCGGATTCAACTATTTTATGATTATGACGCTATTAAAAAATTGGAATTTTCATCTAATATAACCGCGATTTTTCTATTTATATCTTCGTTAAATATATTTCTTCATTGCGCATTAGCAACAAAGAAATTCGCATTATCGTTACCTCAAAGGAAAAAAGTCGTTTGCATCGAGGCGAGAATGTAAGAAAAGCGCACAGATCGTCGATTTTTATTTATCGAGGTAGAAGATTTATGCCGCAGTGCAGTGAAACGTTTCATCTTCCATTTCTCTCCCTTCTCCATCTTAACTCTGTTTTCTCCGTCAACCATGATCTTAATCTCACGGAACATCTTATCTAACTTTTTAATGGTATATCGATATTACATACAGCAAAAACTTTGAAATTATGACGAATATACCCTTTGCGCCGGATGATCCCAATGTAATTCAGAGAAAGTTGGCGCGCGTTCGGCCGGCCTTCCATTTTAGCGGAAGTGCGCGGTGGCGTGAAACGTCGGCAACGATTCGCTTCGAATTATTTTCGGGAGAATTGTTTTACTCCCGGAGAACCGTTTTACTTATGCAGAACGCGAAAAAGTGTTGAGTCCTTGTGAAAGGAAACCTCGAACAGCTCTGCTACGCTTCTTCTACGAATTTTACCGTGATACTTTAAAAGCTTCTCTTTTAACATTTAAATTATCAGAATATTTAAAAGGAAAAGATATAGACATTCCCGCAGTTTCACGTTTCGGCAGAATAAAAATTGGACGATTTTATACGTAATATGTTTCTTCCGATTTTTCGCGTTAGAACATTTTTCTTTGCGCGACAAAATATCGAATTGTCGGAAAAGTAAATTTTTATATTCTAAATATCGGCGATTCTGATGCTTCGACGCATTTTTTAAAGATTCCTTAGCGAAGCTCGTTCCTCGATATATCCTCAATATTTAGATTATCAGAGTGTCAGGGGAAAAAGAAAAAATTGGGTTTTTTGAAGTTTTACTTTTATAATGGAACACAAGTTTGTAAATTACGTTTCTTGTATAACTGTTGCACGCGAGAAAATGTTGCGGGTTTAGGAAAGTTTGATTCTGAAAAAAGATAAATCTCTCGTAGAACGTTAACAATTCTGTTACTCTTATGAATTGCACCAACTTTTCAGAAGTTAATTTTTAAGTTATTGAAATATTCAGAAAGAAAAGATTGCTATTTCCCGAGTTGTATCCTCTAACAGGATAGAAGTTTGGAGGTAATTTGTTGCGTTAGAAAGCATTTCTTTACGCTTGGGAATAATGGAGGAATTGGGAATAACGTGCTCCCTATTAATGTCGCTTCGTCAATTGTAGTTGAATCGTATGCCATTGTGGTTCACGAAGATGGCTTTATTTGCTTCTTCGCTGGGAAACTAATTGCTTTGATCCATAATTTTTATGAATTTTTTGCACCTCGTTAAATATGTGAAATATTTTGAATATGTTTAATTGGGGTATTTCATTTTACGTAATTGAGTATTAACTTTGTTCTGGAATTAATTTAAAGGGTAAATTATTTTACAACGATATGTCGAGAAACCGTTTGAATCGTGAAAAAGCGACGACAGAATACTTGGTATGTTTTACAAAAATCGATATCGTTACTCCCCAAATATACTTTAAGTATTAGAATCTAATTTCGAGAGTGTCGTTTATCTAATTAATTTTAATCAAATACCTCTTTCTATTTCTACCAAATCGCAATGATATTTATTCAAACAAAGAAGGAGCTTCGAACATTGAAGAATTAAATAGAATTTCCTAGCATCTTACTATTATCCTGTAACTTTATCTCGAAGGATTTTCTGGCAATAAAACGAGACTTTACTTTAATTTTATTAAACGTGCAAATAAGGAACGCGTTAGAAGAGTATAATAATGTTTGCTTTAATTATGGCGACTCGATATGAGCCGGAAAGCGAGCCGGCGAGTGTCTCGTTTCGGCTCTTGTTTCCGACTAAATTGTTATTAGTGCGCGCGTTTGAAATTTACGACAGGATGAACTCGTTCTTCTGGCAATCAGTATGCAATACTAAGTAAGACGCAACTACTGCCACGACGTTTCCACTCGCAAAGTTCGTGGCAATAAAGTTAGCGAAGTTTAAGCTTCGCTAACCCGAAGTTTTCTCGTTTGTCTGCCGTAAAAAGAAGAACGTTATTGTTGCCGTATCTTTTCTTTTTTCTTTTCTCTCCTCTCCCCACTTGTATAAATTATTTAACATTCTAAGGTTATTGCAAATAAATTTTCATCGACGAACCAGAAATAATTTTTAATATGGCAAAGATACTATCGGGGAAAGTAAGATCGTCATAAGACGTCATCAATAAAACGAAGATTACGATTAGAATATGAGATAAAACTACGAGATATCGTTCTTTCGCGTTAAAATCAGATTAAATCGATCGATACAAATACCGTGCTATTAAGCTGCAAATTATTTCGTCCAAAATCGTAAATACGCGTATAGAACGAACGAAGCCGACTATACAGGCGGAATAATTTTTAACTAGATTCAAACTTCATCGAACCGGCGCGTACGAACTAGATTTCGTGTTCCCTTTGGGCCGAATATGCCGATATGGTTTCGCAGTTTGTTCAGATGTAATCTGGCGTGTGCGGACGATGTTACCGAACGCCGTGAAATTCTTGTTTCTGATTGTATATGGCCGACAAAACAAATTTAGATAAATGGCTTAAATGGTAATCACGAACGATGTCGGGCTAAAGTTCGATAAATCGTGAAACAGCCGCGTCTAACGTTCGAGCACGATCGATGGCTCTGGTAGCCAGATACAAGATAGATTTCCTCGGTTCCTTTCTCGAGGTTTAAGCGTCCCGTTTCTTGCACAAATGCGATATCGCTGGAATCGAGAGTTGTCCGGCTGTTGTCGATCAAATTCATCTCGATGGAAAATAAATATCTAATCTAATAATCTATACAATTTTTTATAGCATCTGTTCCTAGTTTAATTCAATTGTTTACTTTGTCATATCCTTCAATTTCTCCGATTCGTTAATATTCTTTCGAAAGGGAAATTTGATAATTTCATTTCTTCTGGATTCTCCATCGAGGAAGTTAATAATTATTCTAATAAGTGTGTAATATTGAATACCAAACACTTGAATCATCCGGAAAATAATACGAGAGTATGCATTTTGCTATCCAATTATTATTTAGGGATAATACAAGTTAAAAGAATAATTGTAGTATAAATAAAAGATTAAAGAAGAAATTTAGCAAGTAAATGATGCTAGTAATATAACGAAACAGCGATATATCTGATAATAAGAAAATAGGGGAGAAAAATTTCAAGGAGCAATTAATATTTCACGAACGATTCATCGATTCAGTAATTCGGTCAACCCGTTCTTTGTCGATTTTTATCTGCATTCAGTTTGACCGTTCGAATCGTTGGAACATTTCGATGTCACTTTAGTGGTATATAACGGCAACATCGAACAACTGCGATGATTCTGCCACACAGCTTCCTGATATCTATACAAGGCGTTGCATTATCGATGGCTATGTTCATTGTATGTATTTACAGTTTTATTATTATATTATTATAGCTAATTATTTTTTTGGTGAAAGAATTTCAATATTTATGAAGCGACCGTAATCGCGTTTAATCTGTGAAAATGGAAGTTTTTCAATGAAAATAGGAATTGGGAAAAAAGTCGTTGAAAGTGAAATTTCGCTTCAGTTGTCATCGATTCAGTTCGCCTACGACAGATTGAATTTGCTCTTTCACCTAATTCTGATATTTCTTTTCCAAAATGGGATAAATCGTATTTTCGTTTAAAGCAAGATAATAGTATCAGATAATACATAATGGAATGTTTAGCTAACAGAATAATAGAGCAATCTAGTAAGGCTGCAGCTAATGAAAGTCTAGATAACGGAAGTTCTACTGTGTATAATAGATTCTGCCGGACGATCTACAACCAACGTAGCGCATAGCCTCGACACGTTCAGATCTTATCGAAAGAGCAAACCTTAATAACCCGTAGAACGTTGGGAAGTAGTTGCAACGAGATATTAAACGTTATCCTGTACATAGTCCGATAGAATTAGGATCGCTGGTCGATCAATCCATCGAACAAGATGTACATGTAAAATAACGTATTAATATTTCTACAATCTTATAAAGTCCCATAATATTATCGAAATTCCATTATGCCAATTATACTTTCAACTTCGAGTTATTCCAGTTATCCAATGCGATCTGATTCACTAAACTAAACCTAGTCGATTTAACTAAATTGACATTGATGCAGAAATAATTATTTTTAATTATTTAAACCAATTAACCAACCAACTTTGGAACAATCTGTACACACAAACGACGCCATCTTTCGCGTCATAATTGAACCGTAAACAGCGAGAGCGACATTTAAATCCGGGAGTGAAGTGGTCGGCCACTTTGTACATCCTGTCCCACTCGAGCAACCGCGATCGTTGAATAATAAGCTGCGCCTCCGCTGCCACTGAAACCGACGGTAGTCTTAGAGTTATTAGGGGCACTCGAGGATAGACTAAATGAACGGTGACCCTCGTTCAAAACCCTCTATCGAGCCTCTTTCACGGCGACTATACCGGTACGACGATCCCTTTCTGTTCTCCAAACCGACGGATCTTTCGCTGTCACTTGTTTGCCTCCTCCCTTTTCTTTCCTCGATAACACGGGAAAAGTGGTGCACGTGAGAATGTTTTGAGAGATTAAGATCGACAGGCCTCTTGAAAAACTGATAGGCTTCCTTCTACTTTCGTGGAACAAGTGGAAAGAATTTTCTGGTTGTTCTTTGGTATTTGAGAGTAATTGAAAGTAGTTCGTGGAAGTGTTCATAGGGAATCTTGCCATAGTGGAATAGTGCACTCTTGCTCGAGGTAATTAAGAAATTTCTCTGCCTTGATAAATGTTTTCATTTGAAAGGGATAGGAAGTTGGTGTTTTCATAGGATCGATATCTTAGAAATGTCGATAGAAAGTTGGTGTAATTTTATTTCATCATAATTAGAGAGTGTCTTAGGGATAGATAAATAGATGCTTTTGTTTGAAAACAATTTGATAAATTTGAATTTTTATCTCGATATTAACGAGAGGATTCGATCTATGAAAATACGTTTCTACGTTCCAGTGAATACATTTCCATAAAAAAAAAAAAGAAAAAAAATTATGCTGTAGTTGAATACACGTTATTGGCTGTACAAGAAGGATGCGATTCTACAAATTGTCGCACTCTTTGAACTGTTCAAGTTCACTTTAATTTTCTACGAATTACGAAGAAATTAAAACTTGTAAGAAAATTATAATGTTGTCGAACGAAGAAAGCTTCCTTATTAAATTACCAAAACAACGAAAAAATAATCGATATTACCCACGTACCAACGATATTATCATAAACAAACCAAAACAAAAATTCCAAGAAAAAATTTACAGCACAAATCTGACATTTCTCGAGTCCGCTCAATCCGATACCAAACAAGGATCATCCGTTCCACAATATGCAAGATCGTTTTCCGATTCTCATGCTTCGCCCTTTCTCTTTCACTTTTTCCTCCTTTTCTCCATCTCGTTCATCCTCTCTCGTTCACTGTCTCTCAGCTCTGCCTCTCTCTCTCTCTCTTGCTATCTTGCTTTCTTATTCAGTGTTTACCGACTCCCGTGGTTCATTCACTCTGTTGTTCGTTCTCTCATTCAAGCCAGCTTATTCACCAACTTTCCTTCTTCGTTCCTCTTCCATCGCCATCTCACCATCGATTCCTCTGATGCAACATGTAAAGCAGGTTAGTTTCGGATGCAAGATACCTGCGTACAAGTACAGAAACAGGGACCTGCAATTAGTTGACTGGACCGGCGACTTCACGTACCTCGCCGCGTAATTAGAAAAGTTCATTCGTCATAACTTAATTGATATTCCTGTTGCACGCCGCACCGGGCTTTGTAATCGAGTTTTAGCCTCGATCCTAGTGGAGAATCTTTCCCGCCATTTACTGATTCGTCGATTTTTTATTTTGTGGCTCACGTATGGGATTATGATCGATGTTACTGTTAGTTAACGTCGGGTGGTTCTGATTTAAGGCAGGGCAATCTGGCCAGGGCAATCTGGCCAGGGCAATGAAGAATCGGAGAAGTTATACTAAGTTATACTAAGTACAGAATTGGCACATCTCGAGAAAGATGTTTCATTTCGAGCTTTTTTGCAGAGTTTTCATTTAGGATTTTTAGTGAGAATTTTTGATAGAATTTTACTGGATAAATTTGATAAATGTAATCGCGTATATTTAACACAGGAGAATAATGTTTGTAATTAACCCTTCGAACATGACCCTACTAGCACCTGGAATGCGTAAGTACACCGTACCGATCCATTTATTTTCGCTAGCAACAGGAGTCACTACGCCGTATCCGGTTACGAGCATCGACCCATCAACTTTCCGTATCTCCCGTTTCTTAGGCTTCCGCCATGTTAGCACGATGGAAATGTTTACGTTCCACGTGTACAGATCGCTTGACATTTGTTGGAAACATTTTTCGATTCTGGTTTCGAAGCCGTGTCATCAGTTGGCAGAGATATCATACCGTAGAAAAAAATCTGAATGTGAAAGTGAAAGCGAAAATTCTGATTTCCCAGACTCGGATGATGAATTTGGCGATTAATGTGAACCATCAAACAAGTGCAGATGGTATCATAGATGTACATATTATTGATAGAATTTCAAGCACACACTTTCAAAACTTCTCGTGGGAATTTGTGGACAATTATAGCGGTAGACACAAACTATTTTCGCGAGCACGCGACACGCGACCGCTAGGACAGAAAAGCGAAATTCTAAGCCGTACCTAAAGGGTTAAACTTGATACGTATATAGCGAATAATCTAACCAAGAAAAAATATAATATAAATATTGACTGGCAAAAGTTTGATTAAATCGTTAGTTTAGGTTTTTCACGTTACTATTACGTTAATCAGGAATTTGTTCTTATTCTACGTGATATTGTGCGAGTAACTCTCTTAATGTAACTCTGTTCGACGAAACTTCCGATACCGAAAGCCTCGATCGATACTTCAAATCCTCTCGCTATAGATACCAAATAGGTGTCGGGAAAGCCGGCGTCATAAAGCTTGGATGAATTATACCGCATAATCGACGATGCCTACGGATTACATCGAGATATTTCGTGCATCCTTTTCGATGAAACGTCGTCCTCCATAGATACCAAAACTTATTAAAGATGAACTGTAATAGAGCTTATCGCGTAAACCTCTAGCATAGGAAGATTATCATAAATAAGTATTTTAGATACGTTTTGTTATTATTACATGAACGTTTCGTTGACGAAAGTTGTATAACTAGCTATACGGTTGTTCTAGTTTCTTCTTTAAAATTAACAAATTGATTTTCTAAAATTTTCAAATCGGTATAGAAATTATAATTTTCATCATAAATTATCCATCTTGTAAATACATCTATTCGGTTACCAGACTGATATAAATTTCTGAACGTAACCTAGTTTCTGTATCGCTTGCGCTGGGTTCTTTATCTTCTTCGGATTTGTCTTCCGTTTTTTCTTTCGTCCCTTTTTTAACCGTAACACCGAATAATTCCAAGCCACCGCCGCGCGCCGGTTTTAATCAACTGCGTCCGAGCTATCGCGTGATTATTCGTAACACAGGATCGCGGGAGTTTCCGGTCCGTGCAATCAACGTAGCGCAGATCTAGTGTGAAATTAAGCGGGCGGTTTACGATTATTAACGTGGCTGAACGTACATTCTCTCGAATTCTCCTGCAGGGGTCTGGTTTCACAAATCAGTGAACCAAGACGTGCTCTGAAACGTATCTTGTTATCTGCCTCGAGAAAAACATTTTAATCGATTGAAGATTCAAGCTTTCTAGCGCGATCAAAGTCTTACATCATCTTACGTAATTATATTTTATATACTCTCAATTAAAATTTAAATGTAATAATATTACCTTGATTTAAATAAGATTATGTCTTAATAATGAATAATCGTCCAAAATGTATACATATAAAACTTATTTCCACTAAAAAGTCGTTTCTTATCTTCTCCATCACTTATCATTATTGCTTACCGTTTACTTCTTTTGTATTTTTTATCATTTACACCACATGGCAACTCCACGATCAAATACACGCGTGTATTAACCGATAAAAATTTATATTAGAAATAAGTACACCTGGCTGCCGATATTTTTCATTTCGACGATCGGGATCATACCGGCAGACTATACGACCCAACCCAACTAGTAATTAACGAATTCCACAGTTCATTCCGAATCCCGATCTCGCAATTATTCTTGCACGATGCCCAACGATCCGGATTATTCATATACATATGTATAAACCGTATGAAAAGTGCTCCGCATCATATTCCAACGAGTAACGATTTAACTTTCAAAGTGATCTGCCGCGTTAAACCCGCGGCTATTTCCAGTTCTCTGTCTTCCAAGCTTTTCGTCCAAGCCTCCGTTTCGTCTCTTCCTTTCTGCGGATCATCTGCGGCGAGATTAACGATTCCGCTGAACGCTCTCGTATATTCTAGAGCGGAATCGACGCTGTGCTCTTTCCACGGGCCACTTTGTTGCAAAAGCAACAACGTAACCTTCCGAGCTACGCTCGTTCACAGTGAAAAGGATAAATAGGAGTTGATCGACGTGAAAGGAACTAACAAAGGGTTCGAATCCATGAACGATATCGATGGATGGTCGTTAAGAGGGAATATGAGGTTCGACCATTGCTAAAGGAAATTGATTGCAAAGGAATTCGTACGTTTGTAATGGTTAATTCGACCAGAGAGAATTCGCAGGGTTACGAATGGGATGCTTCTTTGAATCATGAAGGATTTTCTGTCGGATTCGTAATGAGAGGCGTTTGATCATTTCTATGCGGTCTATGGTCGTTGTTCTATCGGTTTCGCATGTGTCGTTTATTGGCAAAATTCTTTACGGACGACGTTTCGTTGATCATGTCTTTCATTGAAATCTTTGTATTAGAGTAAAATTTATATGAACGTATTAAGCTGGTGCATGCATCGTGAAATGTTTGTTTCTCCGAAGTTTCAAATCTTGTCTTGCTGTTATTTCTCATACATTAGCGAATAATAGAATTTATTATCGTTTTTGTCGCAAGTTGTAGACTAAAGAAGAGATAGCAGTATCAAGTCTCTTCTTTTTTCTTTTTTCTTTTTTCTTTTATTCTTGAATAATCGCGTAAGGATGAAAATTCAAGTAGTTATACGTACTTCAGTTCCATGAAGTTCACGGTATAGTACACTTACCTCGAGTGCAAAGTTCAAAGCAGTTCGTGTAAAATCGGATAAAGCCTGAAAAAGTTTCTACAGCAATCATAGCACGTATGGTGACATAATTATCTTTCTTGGGAAGTTTCTTGGAGAATCACGAAGTTGGATACAGAGAAGCTAATATCAATTCTTCGAACGATTGTCGGAGTTTCACTTACTCGGTGGGCGGCTACGCATACGTTCTCGAGGTTTCTTTGATCGCTATGCAGAAATTATTACAAGAAAGTTATATTTAAATCGTTGATGCCTTCTAATAAGATATTTAATACGTACATAATATATCTATATAATATATATTTAATAGATACATAATATATAATTCTCAAAGGGATCAATTTTAAATATGAAGATATCATTCTAAATTTAATATGTAATTTAACGATTACAGACAAAGATTAATATAGAAATATAAGTAGAGTAAGCTCTTCGAAGCTTAATTATAATGCATCAAAATAAAGCCAAGTAAAATAATCGAAAAGACGAAAATAAATCCAAATATAAACGTGGAAGACAAACATTTGTCGCAGATCAAAATAAAATTTAACATAAAAATGTGAAAGATAAAGGTCATTCGAAATATCAACAAAAGCAAACTCGAGCGAAAAAATCCGAAAAGATGAAAATAAATCTAAATGTAGATTTAAAAGATAAAAATTAATTCAACTATAAATATGGCAAATACACGTAACTCCAGATATAGGTCGGATTCGTCAAAACATATTTTCTATGGGATCTCGGCCGCAAATTCCGTCATTTCCCGTCGTGATTTTTCGAGCAATCATCCCTCTTGTACACCTCGCCCACCTCTTCGGAACTACAGAAGCATAAATTACATCCAGCTAAATTGCTCTATAATGCAACAGCTTGGTTTAGAAAATACCGCGCTATAAATTTGACGGGGAACCGATACACGAAATTGGACGGGGCGCGGCCGGATATGCATTTTGTAAATCATGCCTGTGCTGTTCGTTGGCCGTTTAATTTGTTACACGAACGCCCCGAGTCGATAAAGTTCTTCGATGAAGGAGACCGTGGAATTTGATTTTCGAAACCGAAAGAAAGTTACGAGTAATAGGTGGGTGTGCAGAGGTAGGGGAAGGGAAAAAGAGAAGTGGAAATCAGACACGTTTTAAGGGTTGCTTGGCGTTAACTCAGATTTTGGAGTGCTTTTCGGCAAGAGAAGAAATATGTGACCGCTCTAACCCTCTTGATATTAATTCTCGTATTTCTCGTGGCATTTTCGTACGCGTTCCTTCTTCGGTACAGCGTTACTTTACGCTCTGTCAGTGACTTTGGCTATTATGAGTGTATGAGAATGCTTTTTTCTTTCAACGAATGTTTGTGATAACAGGGAAGTAAGAAAGATATTTTACGTCTTCTTTGGTAAAATACAGTGGTACCTACGCGAGTAAATATTCTCGAAAAAATTAAACAGGTTTCGTAGAATAATTAATCAATAATCATAAGTTTTCTTCAACCCTGTTACCACCACCCTATATTTTCCAAAAAAGGAAATTCATCATCTGAATATACTAAAAGTATAGCGATATAACACTACAATGGCACTTATTTCTTTAAAAGTTGACAATTTTAAAGTAAAACACATAAGGAGCACTTGGAACAAAAAAGCAGCCAAAATCCACTGTGTAAATTAAACATCGTCATCTTTCTTTATCGCGGACCAAACAGAATCGCGAATAGGAATCACTGCAACGACAAAACACACTGACTACCCTCTTTCATTCTCTCGAATCCTCTCAATGTGAAATCGGTGAGCGGAGGCCGGCTACATCCGTAAAAGCGGTGCCAGTCGATCTAGACGATTAATGACAAACTTGAACGGTTGATCGTCCGCGATCTTGGCGGATCCGCGCGCACCAACGATCGTCCGTGTCTGCCGGTGACACGCTGTCATCGAGCGCCGCGTGAAATTTATTAAATCGCCTTCTGATCGTACGTCACATCGGATCACGCCCCAAGTGTGCTGCCGCGCGTCATATAACTCAGCCCGCCAACTTTTCCACCCTTCGGTTCATACGCCAGCCCTTTACACGGCCGTTCGTTATTTATTCCCCAAGCATCTATGAACTTCCCTTTGTTCTCAACGCCGCGACATTGACAACGACGACGACGACGACGACGACGACGACAACGTGCTTCGTCGTTTCATTGTGGAACATCGAATTATCATAACAACGTTAGGTTATCGATAGCACGAGTCGATGTCGAAGAGAATGTTAGTTGAAGGTTCGTTAAAGGTTCAGGAATTAGTGGACGATTGTGGAAAAATATACTCTTGAATTTTTGAAGTTTATAATTAGCGTACAGAGACGTGTACAAGATACTTTAAAATACTTCGAACTAATTTGTACCAAAGTTAAAAGCGAGTTTTGTTCTCTCGAGTATCTTCCCAAAACATTCTTCAACAAATTCACACTTTTATCCGTTGAGAAGTTTCAAGTTTCTCTTAGAAGTTTCAATATAAGATTTATTAAGATAGAAAACTTTATTCTATCCTCATCAGACGCATTATTGTACACATAAAGAACGATAGAATCTTAAATTAACCATAGAGAATTGCACCGAATATTTTCGCGATTATTTCTAACAGAAAGTTACGAACGTGTCGAAAACAACGTATAAGAGCTTGAAATCACGCTACTAAGATTAATAATAAAACTATAATAACTCTTTTCGATCATTATCTACGAAATTATTACTACGGAATTATTTAAAAAAAAAAGCGATTCTCTGCTTTTCCCCTGTTGGTGTATCGTTAAAAATTATCGTATTGAAGTAATTAACGGAACTCTGCGTATCTCCAATCCTTACCAAACCACTGCTAAAACCTTCAATCAACCGCAAATAGCAACCACCAAACGTCGTTGAAGCATTTTCCAGCATGAAATCTCGAATTAGCCATGAATTGCCCATAAAAGATTACCTCTCCCTTTTCTATGACGGCCCAAGGACAAGAAACGGGGTTTGAAGCACCAAACATAAGAGGGAGCGAGCCAATTTTCCGTGCGGATTGGAAGAGGCGCGTGCACGCGGTCGCGTTGCTCGCCCTTTTGTTCTCGCACAACGTCAATTAACGCGCGAAGTAAATAAAGCGAAATTAACGATGTTATGAGCGGCGCGGCAACATCGACGGGCGCGGGCTAACGAAATGCACGGTAACGAAGCTGAAATGCTCGTCGGAAAAACGAGATAGCCGGAAAAGGGTGCGCTTAGTATCCTGTTGATAATGAGACTAACGAAGTCACGCCGCTGTGCTTTAAAGCACAACTCTATTCCTCTCGAAAAATCTCGTTTCCTTTCCTCGAAAGCATGCCCCGCGCCCTTTGTTCTCTATCCTACATTTTCTTCCTCCTCCCTCCTCCCCCTTCCCTTCCATTTTATCCGTGTTTTTCGTGGGAAATGATGTTAGTAGTATTGGTAGGGCAATTCGATTGGGGAAGTAGTATCGCTTGTGCACAATGAAGGTTTCTTCTTTGAAAGCAGGTTTAGTTTCCGGTAATCGAGGAACGTTTGACGAGAAACAATTGGCGGTGAAGTTAGTTAAAAATCAATTGGCTAGTATCAAACTTTTTGAATATTGTTATTGTTGTGAGACACGATTCTCGTGATTATATCGGTCAAATTTGAAACCGATTTGAAAATGTATATACCAATTACAAGATACTTATCGCTAGATATTGCATATACATATATATATATTGTTACGTATTATCGCATATACTTAGTGTAAAATTATACGCCAGAAATAGTCATCCGAAGGATGTAACAAGTGTTAAATATGGTCACGCTTCCATTGAGCATCGAGGTTTATTAACAGTAGTAGTAATAGGTTATTCTTTTCAGCTTATTAGTCCAGAAATCGAGACTACAAAATATACGTTATCTTTATCTCGTAACCTCGGGCCGAGGTTTATTAGCATGATGGATAATTGGTTGCTTAAATACTTTTGTAATCTCTGAGAAATATATCTCTATATATCAAATTCTATAATATGTTTTCAAATTTGGTTCAAACTTCATCGTTGTAATCGTTGTAAACGTTGTAAATATATTCATAAAAGTTACCTACAAGTGTTCGATTACCTTCAACATACTGTATATGTGTGTTGGAAAGCACGAGTTTGTTGCCTGTAAATGAAACGGTGAGATAGAATAAATTTATGAATGGGGGATGAAAGGATAAGAGATGAAACTATTGCGTAAGTATGTGGGGAAGTGAGGATTCGATTTTCCGGTGGCCTTGAACGATCCATTGATTTTCAGTGAACTGTAAAATTGTTTATGGGACTAAGGACGAAACAGTTTGTCATTTTTATAATTGCTTGCGATTTTGGTTAGGCTATTTTAAGTATTCTTGAAAAAGAATCTTGAAAAATTCTGTAAAGGCAAAATTAGTGCATAGTTTTTACAACAAGTCGATTATAACAGAAGGAACTGATTCTAGAATTTTTCTCACGAAACTCACAATTTACATAAAATATGAATTTAATGATTTGCCCCCTCCTCCTCTTTGATAACAAGTTCGGTAATAAATTGTAGGAAACTGACGAATTAAACGTAGATTTTATGCAAAGATTTTCAAATCCAAGGTACATAATTAATTTTTCGAGTCGAAGTAGCTATTAACTACGTTTTCGCGATTAATTATACACACAGCGAACTTTTTCCAACTTGCTGAATAAAAACCTCAGTGGCACACTTATAAATTTATTATTTTCTTAGATCGATATTGTTTTTATTTATGCTTTCACCATTAATTATATGTAAAGGAAACTGTCGCAATGACTCGCCTATAAATTACCATTTCGTTCATGTGTCACGTGTCTAACGTACCTACTTGCATAACGCACATTGTGCCAAGATTGCTTTTAAGATTGTTCTCGTGAAGAAAAATCAAGCTTTCTTTTTCTTCGGATATTAAGTGTTTAAAATGTAAGGAATAAAAAGTTACTTTTATTTAATGCTTAGTGTTCGAAATGGTAGATTTGAAGAATTCATTTCGCCAAATACCTACTCGCCAAACAAGTGTTTGAAATTTATGAATTAAAAAATTCTTTTATCCGAATATTCCGTGTTGGAAACATAAAAGTCAAAAAATTCTTTTCAGTGAATATTCGATATTCGAATAGTAGGAACTAAATAATTCTTTTGCAAATATTTAATATTTGAAATGTCATAAATGAAATATTTCTCGGACTAAATATTCAGTATTCGAAATATTAAAATTAAAAGATTCTTTTCACCGAATATTCAGAATTTAAAACGTTAGGATTGACGGTTTGAAATAATTTTCCATTCCATGTCTGTCCACTGATGAAACTCTTATGTCGTTGAAGTGTTAACGATGCAACGAACATCGAAAACAAACAAACAAAAAAAAAAAGGAAAAAAGAAAAAAAAGAAAAAATATCATAAACGAAGGTGGAAGAGAAAAATAACAATAAGCTTGTTAATGGAAGAGTGAATGGAATGCAATAACGTCGAAGTTGGACGGAAAATAAGAAAAGTTAGCAGCCGTGGAGGATATTAACGAAGCTAACGAAGTTAGCCGGAGCGTCGTTAAGGCGACGATCCGCTATTAAAATCCCATCACTGACGTTAAGAATATTTTTAAGGAAAATGATAGTCAGTTTTTTCGACGGTCAACCGGTACAGACGATCTTGAACGCGAGATTCTTCGCGTTTCCTCGTATAATTGATGAGGTTAGAAGAATAATGATTGCGCTGTGACTACAGGAGCACGGTCAACGTGGATGAGAATGGATAATTAAAATCTCGAGGTGCTCGTATTGCTGAGTAATTGGACATTTTATTGGTTGGCAAGATGTAATACCGTAATAACGATTGCACTTTGCTTGACAGTTTTAAAACTAAGACGAGTTCAGATACTCGCATGGAATATTTTAAATATCTGAGAATACTAACATTTTTAATGTTACTTCCGTGACATTTGACAGATTTAAATGAGTTGAAATTAATTGGTGAAAATTGATATCTTTAGTAGCGATCACTATTGTTTGCAAATGTTTGATTTTAAAAGATCTCGAACACTTCTTTATGCGCGAACTACTTTATAGGCTTTTTATTGATTGTTTTTAAGGCACAAGAGAAATGATAGAAGATTACACACTTTATTATTCGATAGAAATATACCGTATGAAACGTGATGGAATAAGTTATAGCAACGAAAATTCTTGGAATTTACTTTACAATTTAATTACCCGTATAAACTGACTGAAGGAAAGTTGCGAATGAAACGTTAAGATCACGCTCTGGTTCAGTTAATTAATAAACTGCGTGTCTTGTGTGTCTTTTCAGAAACCTTAAAAAATTGTACGGTCCAAAAATAAAAAAGAAATAGCCATGAAAAAGATATTAAATAGACCTTTCGAATTCACAAACGCAACGTGAGAAAGCAAAGTTTAAGCCATAACCGTGAATTAACTTAAAAAAAAAAAAAAAAAAAAAAAGAACAAAAAGACAAAGATTTTAAATGTAATGTTACGTTAACGTAATATCAATGGTTGCCAATGGTCTGAATATTTAATCGAATGTCTCGATACAATTAACTTACTACTTTCGACAAATTGTATGTTCATAATTATGTCTTCATGTCGGGATGGCGGGCGAATTTTGCAAAACTTCCGACATCACGCAACTTGACGAAACGTAAAAGGAGGAACGTGACCGCCTCTGGAGCATAAGTAATTTTAATCGACGTCCTGCGCCGCGAGAACCCAGTCTCGAAATACATCCTTCCGTTGTATTTGCCTACGTTGGACATGTTTCGGCCAGAGGATCGCACAAAATTCTGCTAAAATTGTCCCGAATAGAATTTTCCGGCGTTCCACGTTGAGAAGAAAGCGTGCTCAAAGAGATAGTAATCTTGAAACATTAATAACCGTTGATGCAGCTCTTAGACGGACTCCACCCGTTTGTTATACTTACATCTTTTTTCTCTATGTAAGTTAATAATTAACGCCGTGGAGATTCTGCAAAAAGCATGTGTTGCGCTTTAATTTCAAAGCGACTCTGTCCTCATGTCGATTTTTATAAGATGTTTGATTGTAAAAGATAAAATTGGGTTGTAATTTTTAACGATTTGTACTTAACCAGATTCAGAAACGTTTAGATTTATATAAACGTGAATGTTAAGAAATTAAAATGAGGAGAGAAATTGCAAGCTTGAGTTTTTAATGGCTTTTTTTTTTTTTTAAATCATTTGCTATTTTACTTGTATTTGCTTGGCTTATGTAACTAATCTTCTATGAGCAATCTTCTATGTTGTAATTTGATAGCAACAGTACTTCGTCTTAGGGTAAAAGGGTTAAAAAAATATTTTATATATTATAATCTTCAGAATACTGTATCTTCAGAAATGTGATCAAGAAGATAGGTGTATATTTGTGTTTAGAAAACCAGTTTAGTGGCAAAATGTATTGTATTAATGTAAATTGCTTCTCTGTGATAATTGCGAAGATGGAAAGTTATTTTCAACCTTGTCAGAAGATGTAACTGTATAATTAATTAAAAGAGAGGGTTAGTTGTGTCTTCTTATGCTAATTATAATTTGTCAGATTAATATTTGCATAATGTTAAGGGTAAAATTTCGAGACCGGAGCAAAGTCCTAAGGTTAATCTATTAAAAGGTTAAACTATTAATCTTGTATTGAAATATTTGAAAATATCTTTAAAATCTTTTGTAAAAGGAGATCATTTACAAAAGATTAAAAAAAAATATATATAATCCAGAAAATATTCGTATATCGAAATATTCATGCTTAAATACGTTAAATGAGTTTAAAAAGAAAAATCGTTATACAAATCACATACATATACCTAGTAACCTACGATGTAAGAGCTGAAACAACATAAGTTATAATAATCGAAATTGAAACATCATGGATTACCACTAACAAAGAAAATTAAATTTCCGGCTATAATACTTATTACTAAAGATATACGCATGTTGCAATAATTTTGAAAAAAAGTATTATTTTCATTAGTCGTGCAAGAAAAACTCTGCGTCAGAATATATAGCAGTTAGAATCAATTATTGCATAATAATAAACCTACTTTTCTAACCTTGATATGATTAATCGGACTAATATATTCATAACGGTAATAGTAATATATTACAATATTGTATAATAAAAAATAAGATAAAATATAATATATCAAGTAAGAAATCACAAACAACTGACAAATGCAATTCGTTCGATGTATCCCAACAAAGCGATTCCTATAAAAATATCAATACGCTTGGGTATCGCTAAAATTACGTTTTAAAACACTATGTCATAGACATATTCCTGAACGTGCCTTAAAAATGGCCATGCTTCGCATTATGGCAAAGTTTTATGACAAAGTACAAGGCAGGACGTAGAAATTATTCGAGAACGAGCAGGTGGAGATCTTCTCTCAAAAGGAAGATCCACACAAGAACATCCGTTTTGCGCTCCGTGCAAACGTCCCACGACTCTGTTTTCTCCGTTTCTTCAAGCACCGTGCCACGGCGCAAAGAAAAAACGGCCCGCTTACATCGTTCTTAATACGCGTATCTATGACTCGGGCCTTGCGTTACGTGGACTGAGTCGAGGAGACTTTCTTTTCTCGTCGCTGAAAAAACCAGGTTGAGAGAACTCCAGACGAGACTCTGTGTATCCTGTACCTACAGAGATCGAGAAAGGAGGAACACTGGGAAAGAACAGACGAGTAAAAAGAACATGCATAGAGAGGATATGTGTGTGTGTGTGTGTATGTGCGCGCGCGGGTGTTCATGGAGGCAATTGGGTGGAGCCGGAGACAAAGATGAGAACATAGAGAAACTGAAAAATGTTTGGAATTAGAAAAGTCAAAGGTGGATATATGAGTAGTGGACGATCGTCGACGTAGAGATTTGATGCAAGGAAAATATTAGGAAATGAGAGGATTTCAACAATTGTCTGATTTATTTCTACAATGATAATTTAATAATGAAATAAAACTGCCTTTGAGAAGTGATATATGTATATATATATTTTGTATACAAAAATGAGAGTGTGAATCTGGTGTTATACCAGAGAATCATAGTGTAATATAAATAATGGTAATGTATTGCAAATGACAATCAAGCGTGAAAGTGTGAAAATTGTAGAGATTTGGTGCAGGGAAAATATCAGGGAGTGCAAAGATTTGAATAATTTCTTTCGTCTTATTTTTGCAATTAAAATCTTGCAATTAGAATAGCAGAGAAAGATTGTATTCAAGGTGTTTTCTTCGTTTTTACTTTACAAATGGAATATTCCAGACGACAGTTATTGAGAAATGTCATAGCGTAAGTTGAAGAAGGGGAAGAGGAATGTGAATAACTCACAGTATGACGTAAAATAATTGGCGGAAAATATGCGGAATATCTGAGGAACAAAGAGAAGGCTGCCTTTGAGAAGAAAATATCCAAGTTTGGATAAATACTAATAAAGCAGGGAGGATGGTAGAAAGAATAAATAGATAGAAATAGGAGGGGGAAAAAGGAAAGTCTGACAATGGAGAAAACAGAATCTATTCCGATTCGTACAGGCCAAAATATCACGCGTGTATTATATTTATGTATTTCCAAGCCTTTACGGCAGTGAAAGAAAAATCCTCGGAAAAGTAGAGGGATGGAAGAACTGGAAACTGAAAATACCCAGAGAAATCTGGACAGAGAGAAATCTCAGGACAGAAATAGAAAAAAATCTCCCAAGAATATGCTGACTGAGCGTAGTACGAATAATAATGAAAGAGGCAATAGATGTAAATTGAGAATAATCAACTCTGTTAATGAGGAACAATATGTCGACAAAGGGTAAATAATTGATAGCAAATAATTGGCCACCACGTTTATAAATTCAATCGATGAATGGGTAAATTATAAACAAATTGAATGAATTGTCACGTGTACAGAAAAGACAATTCGGGAAAAACTTTAAATTGGTATTTCTCAATTAACGGTTGAAAGCAGGATAAAGGGTTGACAAGTTTCACGCAAAAAGGGACGAGAATTGAAAATAGACCTGGCATACAGAGCTTTGAAGCTGAAATAAATAAAGGAAAAGCGGAGAAATAAAAATGAAAAAAACAACAAAATATAAAATTAAAGAAACGAACAAGTGCAATAGGAACGAACATGTACAATGTACATGTTCCAAAATCCAAAAAGGTACGAAATAAAAGCCGGAACGAAGAAACAATAGATAAATGTCCAACCGATGGAAATAAATGTTTAAAAAAAAAGAAAAAAAGCGATGAAATGGCATCGCAAAAAGCAAAAAGAAAGGCGGTAAATCAAAAATAATAAACGCAGCTAGCTAAAGTAACAAAGCGATATCAAACACGAAAAAACACCAAGTCAAAAACAAATAAACCTGCGATATAATTACGATATATTCTTAGAAATAAAAAAAGATCGAGCAAATATCGACTTTTGTTATAGTCGTCTCAATATTTATATTTCCTACTCGGAGACTACGAAAGAAAGATAAAATAAATACATTTGTTCGATTTTCTGATCTTAATGTCGCTTTGTGATAAAACGAGATTTTGATAACTCGACCGATCGGCTAATCAACGTTACGACTCCATTTCCTACAATGAGCGAGCTGTAATTTTTGAAAGGAACATGCACCGAAGAGGAGGATAATACGAATCAAGGGTAAATTGAATCAAAAAATCAGGAGTAGCCTAAGAGAAGAAAGAAAACGTAGTTGCAAGAAACAAAGTATCAACTAGCTAGAGTAACAAGATGAGAGAGAGAGAGAGAGAGAGAGAGAGAGAGAGAGAGAGAAGGGTGGAGTTTGAAGTAGGAAAGAACTGTCTATCGGTAAAGGCGGATAGGGGATAAAAGGGCGGAGCGTGTTTCGGGCGGATAGGAAAGAGGTGGAGATGAAAATAAATTGTTGGCCGGCATCTGGTGATAACTGGGAAACTTATCACACGTGCCGCCGCCTCCTCGTCGCTAGCCACACGTACCACGTCCGAATTCTTCGCCATTTCCGCGCAACTTCTCTCGTTGTCCGTCGGCTTGACACCGGTCATAGAAAAGGGTAGAGATCCTCTAGACTCCGTAAGAGTGTCGGACAAATCTTACTCCGATGGGAATCCTCCGAGTGTACCAAGGGAAACGGAAAAGAGGAAGAAAAACTCTGGTCATCGGGGGCGAAAGCTCTCGGTCGTGATTTCACTGAGAACAAGATTCGGTTTGCACACCGGCGTATTTTGGAAAGTACGAGAGGGTGTCTTGTATAGATGAGCCGGGACGTGGCTCCGATGGAGTTGAAAGAGGAAGGAGATTACGATACCAGGGAAAATTCACTGCTTTTATTGTTCACTAGATGCATTGTATCTCTTCTTTTTTTGCTCTATTTTTCTTTCTTTATTCTCTATGGGATGTGCTCTATATTTTTCTATATTTCTTCTTACGGCAAGGCAGTAGAGTTGGCGCAGCTTCTTTTTATCGTTCGTAGGATTTATGTGATAAGGTTGAACTGTAACTTTATACGGCGAGGGCTAGACATATGTCGTTGAGTAAAATAGAGTAGGTTTTAATTGTTCGCGATTGTCTTGATCGCGATCTTTAAATTTTTGAAATCGGAATATAAATGCAATTGATATATTCGATACGAAATGGTTGTTCAACTTTAACTTTATAAAGTTGCCACCACTCGAAACAAATAATTTTCTCCTTCGGTTGCCAGCGATTAAGATGTATATAGGTTATATTTGCAACCAGCGCTTGATATCGAAAAATCGTTCAACTTTACCTTCGTATATCCAAGTATCCTTGGATCTACGATCCATCAAGATCTATATAATTTCTCTCCTAAAATTTTACGATCAAAATATATATAACTTTCTATTATTTATACTGAAACTATGATGTTACAAGATATTATTTAGATTTACCAATAAAAGGTCACTATCAATAAAAGATTATTATTATTCGCGAAATTCTCTATACGATACAAGAAAGTAACACCATTCTATTCGCTAATGAAATTTTTCTAAATTTTTACTCCTTCCAAATCATACTTCTACGATTAAAATAGTCGAAACAACTTACATCCTCAACTAATCGGGACTTCAATGGCACAACGTTGAAGGCAATGATAAAGGCGACGATTTAAATCCGTCTCTTTTCTTCGTCGCTTCTTAGGACTTTTTTTGCTGTTGGAAGCGAGGTGGTAAAGTATGAGAGATTGGTGAACTCCTCGTTCCTTAAGGGGAACGCTCTATTTCAAGGGAGAAAGTTGAAGTTTTTCACGCGTTGCACGAAGTTGCTCGTATCGAGAGAGATGATTTATGAATTTGGTTTTTCCCCCGTTGTGGCGGTGGTGTATCTCTCCGGTGAGGAAAGGACTTTAGGTGCACGCGAGTACGCGCACTGTGAAGATGAATGAAAGCTCGAGGAAAGTTCGAAGCGTTGGGGATAATGGATAAGCGATGGATTAATGAATCGATCGTTCGAAGAGCTTCTTTGTGAGGTTTGTTTTAGAAAATTGAACTCCTCCTTCGTTTTTCTTCGCCGTGGAAGTGAGTTGACAGGGCTTTGAAGGGATTTCGCGGATCTAGATGCCTGCATCATTACAAAAATGAAATTGGATTTCTGGATTATTAAACGTTTCATTATACGCTGGAATTAACCTTGTTTTGTAAATAGCGACGAATTTTTACACGTTTTAAATCCTACGTTACAAACAGTATGGCATTATAAACATGGAACTGAATTTATATGTATATTAAATTTAATATTATAAAAGTTAAATTAAATTTGTAGGTTGGTTGGAATTTAATATTCTAATATTAATTCATAATTAGCTACTCTTCAAACGAGGAAAAATGTTTGAATTGTGAATTACAGCTTTAATGTTCATATAATAAAAGATATTATAAAAACGAAATTGAATTTGCGCATTGTTTAAACATGTTATTGTACGTTCAAGCTCAAACTATTTTGTAAAAACGAAGAGTTTTCATCATATTCGTAAAATATTTCATAACGATTTGTGGTGATGAAATTATTTTGTTTGTTTCAGGTAAGTTCGACGCTTTGGAGAAGACTCATCAGTAGTAAGAATCGGTTAAGTAAGTAACTTTTAAAAAGCTACCGAGACATATTTTACAAAAGAAAAACCAGAAAAGTGTGTCGAAGAAACTGTAAAAATGTATACGAAAGAAGCGCAACGTAATGATGAAAAGAGTGATGCCTTCTTTGAAATCATTAGAAGCTTAGTAGCTCAAAGGCGCAGTAACGTTATTTCTCTTTGGTACTGACGAGCTATGCTTACTCTGAAATTCGTACTGCGCAACTATGCTGCTTACAAACGCGCATATAAAAACGCATACTAGATCAAAAGGCACACGCTGTAAATATAAAAATCTCGATACGGAAATGGATAGAGACATGCCTGAAAATGAAAGAAGTTACCATTGCGTGATATACGGGTGCCGTGGCATGAAAATTACGTTACGTACATTATATGCGTTTATAAAAGTTACGAATCTCGCATTCGTTGCATTCTTATTTGTTGTACAATTCAGCGATATGATATACTATTAAATACAATATGACACGTTTCTCTTGGGTCCGGTATTTTCCATTAAAAAATTATGCCACCGCGTAAGTATATTATATATAAGCGTAACATTTGTTCATATTTAACATGTCACACATTTCAACTGTTGTGTTATCTAGAAAGAAAGGGAACGAAATGGTTTTATGCTCGACATAAATGCAGGTGTGTTCGCTGATATTATATCCAGTTATCTCATTTGAATTTTCTTAATTGTTACCTTTGTCATTTCCGTGCCAGTTTCATGCGTGCACCAGAAAAAGGCTCTGCCGTTTCTTCGTTTTTCTGAAAATTAACCTTCTTCGTTTAAATGTACAACGAAAATTATATTTTCAATTTCTGTATCTTTCATTGTCACTAAAAATTTACAACTTGGCGCGTCTATTCCAAAAAATCACAATTCGCCATAAAATGTCGTACGTTCCTTTCATTAACATTTCTAGTTCTCTCTAGTTCCTCCGTATGCATCCTTATCGCTAATAAATTTCTCCGGTCACGAAGAAATCGCGAATCGTTTAAGCGTATCGAAACGACGCTCTTTTTCTCGAACAAACATCTGCAGGATCTAATAAAAGCCGGTGACAATACGGAAAACGGAGATTCTCGTAAATTCGACGCTCGTAAAATAATCATCGATATTCGACACCGCGTCCTTTCCGCTTCTTTTACGATCAGATTATGTCTGTAAGGATCAAGTCGAGTCTTTACACACGTGTCGCTCGTCTGTCGCCAGTCAACAGAGATTTGTCAGGGTTTGTTCGTGTCAATCCGATGGGAATGGAACGTCGCGAGAATCGACTTCATCTTACAATGAACGATAAGCGTTCTCTGGTCGAGGAAAACCCGTTTTATGGATTGATAAAAAATTGTAATTTTATTCTCCTTTTTTATATTCTATCTTTACTATTCATCTAGTTTACAGCTTTAAAAATTTGTTTTTTAAACAACACTTATATCCTTACAATTTACATTCTTTGTATTTTCTTTTTCTTTTATTATTTATTTGTCGAATTTGATTTATTTCGAATAATTACTATTGTACAAGCAATTTGCACTAAAAAAAAAAAAAAAAAAAAAAAATCAATCAATCTTTCTCCTATATCCTAATATCAATAATCAATATTCCTATAGAAACATAATCTTAATATAACAATATACCTAATCGATATTTCTATAAAGAAACCACAATCCGTGCGTAGGTGTAGCTCAATATCACACATCAACGATTAATTCAGTTTTCACTATCACTAAACCCATCTTAACCAATCTCAAAATCGATTGAAAATTTCCATATCCTTTGCCCAAATAACGAAAGTCCCGATCCTTCGACTCTTATCGGACACGCTCATATCGGCTCGAACCGAAGCCAAGTAAGTCAAGAGTCAGAGTAAAACAATTCGATTGTCCAAACTTCTTGCGCGTTTCCAATACTTCTGTTCGTCGCGAGCGAATATCGAGATTCAACCGGAGACCTAGAAATATTCATATCGACTCTTCAACTTCGAGGATACGGAGGGCATGGAGGTTCCTACTTCATAAATCGCACGGGATACGACGACCATGAAGGTCGGACAAACGAAATTTCACCGAACGATTCGCGGCCGACTCGTGTTCGCTTATTTTCTTCCTCCGCCATCGTTGCCACCGTGTTTTACACGCTGCAACGGAATTCGTTCGACGAGAGCGTAATCGGTCGTTCTTGCTTCGAGTTCAACGCGTGAAACGTTTTGTCGCTCGCGCTCGCACCGTTCAGCCGGAACAGGAATGGGGTAACAACGATTTCCAAGTTCCACGTTCGTGAGATTGGATCGTGAGACGAGGGAATTGCTGTCAGTTGGCCGCGTTGCTTGATTTATGCAGCCGGGTTATTGTGCGAATTATTGGGAAATAAAGCGAAGGTGGCAAGGTATTGCTGAAAGGATGTCGAGGGTTGTGTAAGGAATGGAAATGTCGGATTCGCTCTTTCGTTTTTCCTTTTCAAAGTGTTTTATTTCCTTGGTTATGCATGTAATATACTTTTTTCCATGAGGTTTTTTTTTTGGTATTCGATTTCTCGGTTTGCCGGTTTTCTCCTATTCTTCGTAGTGTGTTCTATTTTCCGGGTTATGCATCTTATATCTACAGATGCGTAACATTCTTTTTTCTGTTACTTTTCCGATAGGTTCCTTAGTATTGGTTATTTCTTTGTTGACGCTTCTTCCTTCTTGTCTGGTGTCTCTTATTTTCCAAACGATGTATTACTGTCTTACATGTTGTTAGATTTCTTGGTTATTTTCTGCCATTTTCTTCTTTCGTTTACTCTGGAGTATATTTTGTGCACTGTACATGTGACGTTCTTTTGTCTGTTGTTCTTTTCTGTGTTATTGTATTTTTCGGTTATTTTCTATTTTCTCCCTTTCTCTTTTTACACGGACTTTATCCTTTAGGTCGTGTCTGTCATTCTTTCTTCTATTCTTTTCTTTTTTTATAACGAAAATTGAAAGAAATTTTACATTGAATATGTCAAAAAAAAAAAAAAAAAAAAAAAAAAAAAAAAAAAAAAAAAAAAAAAAAAAAAAAGAGAGAAAAAAAGAAGGAAACAAAAAAGAAAGAGAACTTGTATTACAAAAGGGAGAAAGCTGTGGTATTCTATCGTTTATTTATTATTTCTCTTTTTATCGAATACACTAAATTTATAGTCGATATAAACTTCATACAACCTTGACCAAACTTCCAAATCTTCATCCTTCGCCGTCTCTCCCGTCCATTCGTCTAAATACCCGACCATCTAGACTTCAACTTGGAACAACCGCAATGTTTCTTCGACCGGAGTAGGAAAGAGTGTTTTACACGTTGAAAAGAAGGGCGAACCAGCTGTGGCAGATCCATGGTGACCGGTTAGCCGTTGTGAACGTCATAATTTCGCTTGGGAACGGTCGAAGGGGCGGACGTGATTACAGATTTATCGACTTAATTTTTCCGACTGGACCAGTCGTCGAAGTTTCTGCGTTTGTCGGCCGACAAGTCGAACAAACGAAGTAACAGTCGTTTCGATGGTGGTTTGTACGGAAGTCGAATCGATGCTCTTAAAAGGAGCAACCGGGCACGGATTGACGTACCGGATGTCGAGTTTCTCCGGAAAGAGTGCGCGCGCCCACCTCGTGTTTTAAACGGTCCAACGGGTGCCATTCCTCCGGAACGAAGGATGGCCGACAGGGGAAAGGAATGGTAGCGGAATGACCAGGAATAAGAAGGTTCCCAACGTGAACGTATTTCGAACGATGGTAGAGGAGAAGTGGAAGATTTAGAGAGGTAGCGGGAGAAAGTTTCCAGGGTAGAATTCTGTGGCCATCTGATCAGTTAATTGAATATTTTCGACTTATTTTCATAGTCGAACAACTTAAGTGATCGTAGATCGAACATAGATTCCAACGGAGGAAATAGAATTGAGATCGTAGAAGTAGATTCTTCGAGATTTTTAAGGTGTTTGAAATAATGCGATGATTACGTAAGAGTGATGTAAAGTCGACAAGTTTTTGGAGACTTTAATACGGTCTTATGGCCAGATTTTTCTTTTTGCTATTGTAATAATAAATCGAGTTAAGTCATTGTAGATAGAAGATACATTTGAACGGAGAAAATGGAATGAAGATTGTAGGAGTAGATCTTTTTTAGTATGTTTGGGAAATGTTGAAAATAGCGTAGAGTATATGACGCTTGCAGAGAATTTTATTAATATCTCTTCGTTGTTTTAATGATAAACCGAGCTAGAAAGTAGTTTTAAACGGAGCAGGTATAATAAAGATCGTAGAAATAGGTATTTCGAGTAGCTTTAAAGTGTCTCGAAAATAATGTAAAATGTATCTTCATAGTTATACGAGAACAATGTAATATAAGAAGAGTAGATTTTTCCTTAGATATATTTGATACTTTCACAAGATCTTCTAAATTGTGTACACTTGTACGTAGTAGTTTACTGTTTTCTTTCTTGCTTCCTTCGTTACACGTAGTAATATAATTCGCGTTAAACAGCTGCATCTTCCTCATATTTTTTAGTTTAACGTCTAAAAATAAATGAATTGAAATATCCCAAGTATCGACGCGAATAAAACTTTGTAATTTTATAGATTTACGCGGGGTTTTTTTTTTCTTCTTTTAAATATACTTTGGAGATTCGAATGATCTTTGGTAAAGTACACCAATGAAGATTATTTTCCTTATTTCTCTGCATTTTGCAAGTTTGGCAATATATTCATCAGCGGCTCGATCGTCGCGAAAGCATATGATAAAATACGTTGCAAAGTTCGTCAAAAAATTCCCAAGGAAAGCCCAAAGGAAGTTTAACCAACAATAGAAAACGAACAACTGTAGAACAAGTTACAAAGTAACAACCAAACCTATAGACATATACACTTTAACACAAATTCATATATACCTACCTATAGAAACTTCTTAACAAAGCAGAAGAAGCGGCAAAGCGAAAGACAACAAGTACAAACTAGTGAAAGAAACTTGTGTAGAAACGGAACGTACCTCGAGGAATACGTTGGAGAAAAAGAGGGTTGGCGAGGGATGTTTATGGGGAAACGCAGTGGGGCTATAGCCTAAAGATGCCAGCTTGCGTTCGAAGCGAGACGGTGGCATAATTGATGGCGGTGGAGTATCAATGAGGGTCGATTCGTAAAGAACCCGTGTTTTTCGCAAGTGACGCACGCAGGAAGGTACATTGACTCCTTTCAGCCGACCTGGCTGTCCATTTTCATCCTCACGAGTCCTCGTAAGAAACCTCTCAAGATTATGGGACTTTCTTTTTTTCTTTTCTCCCTCTTGGTGCCCTCAATTGCACTCGTCTCTGTCGTAGCAAGCCGCAAGCATTAATTTCGCCTTTCCCCAGGCCAGGATTTAGTTTTCGCGGTTTCACTCGGGATAATTCTCGCGTTCCTCGCGATTGATGCGCCCCAGAAGATACACCCCTCCTTTTTTCTACGCTTTCGCCCTTTATCTTCCGTCTCCCTTTTGCCGACCCCTTTTTACCAACTTTTCCTCCGGACTCTCTTTGTTTCACCGGCCGACAAAAAGCCTCTCAGCAGTATGAAACCGACTTTTTCTACGAACGATAGTCATGTATTAATTCTACTTTCCGCGATGGAACGCCACGGACGTCGATAGACTCAGAATTTTTTCACGTTCCACATAGACAAATTTCGGTTTATAAGGTGATTATGTCTTCTTTGACGCTTCCGTGCTACACAATGCCTAACACTCTTGGAACGCTTACAGAATACCGACAACTCGATAAATTTAACTCTTACGGTTTATTTGCAAGTATTTACTCGTTAATCGCTTTGACTTTCGTGTCTTTTCCCTTTGCTTTACTTTTGTTGCTTCGAGAATTGTTGGTTTGAGTTGTTCAATTTCTCAAAAATTAGCCTTTTATCGAATATACTTCTTCGAATGTTTTTTTTTTTGAAAGGGAATATAATGTATAGCAAAATTCAAAATCGGTTTTGCCAAAGATATTATTGTTACAAATTATTATTTTCTCACAACCTTGGTAAATTCGTTCTTGAACACGTCAATTGTACAAGAATAAGAAAATACTATAATACATATGAAAAATATAATAGCTCGATATATTGTATGGCAATTAAACACAATTGCAGTTCCAAAATAAATGAACACTTTTTTTACCGTCTTTTACTATATTTGGTCATCGTCACGAATCAAAGACTTAACACTACACTCAATGATTCACATTAAATCTATCGAAACTGTTGAACAGGCAAATTCTTCGCTATAACAGCAGACAGAACGATAGACGAATCGGTCGTCGCCGAAGGAAACAACAAAGTTTATGAGATAAATGGCGAAGTATAGTATACCAGTAGTCGATGCATAAACTGCATTAAAGCCCATTCGAGCTGCCTTCAAAGTGAAGTGAAAGAGAGAGAGAGAGAGAGAGAGAGAGAGAGAGAGAGAGGACGAGAATAAAATTCGGCACGTGTCTTGCGTAAATTTCTACCGATTCGTAAATCTCTGAAATTAAGCGCGACAAAGCGAGCCTGTTACAAGAAGTACAAGTGCTCCTCCTCGTCGTTCAGCTCTCCAGAGACTTATTCCAGCCGGTCGTGCTTGTTTTCCTCATCGAGCTTCGTACTCGTAAATACGTGGAACTTTCCTCCTTCCATTCCCTTCTAACGGACAAAAAGGGTCAAGTACGTTTCTTTCTCGATTGGTCAATTAATTCTCTCGCTTCGTCCTCCGATGTTGCGAGTTTCACGATTCGTTAACGCGAGAGACTTTTTCGCTGCCGGATGACTGACGTGACGACTTCCGGTGTCCCTGCTGCCAACCATTTTTAGTTCTGTCTCGACCGTAGCGTGATCGAGGTTCGTATTGAATCGTGCGTTGAACTGGTTTTTCCTTGGGAAGGTAAATTCTTTCAATGAGAAATTTGTTCTTGTACCTTAGATAAATCCCGAGGATTCCAGTGACCCTTCCTTGGTTACTCGATGGCATTGTGTCGTGATAGACTTATTAAATAGCTTAAAAAGGAAATTTGTGCCATGATTGGAACATTTAACGTATTCAGTGATCCGATTTAACGTAATAGCGCTACATATGTGATATAATCTATGTTATACAAATTTTTCTGTAATATATTTATAAATTTCCGTACTATGCGTACCGCATACATGTATTCATTATGTTATTGCGCAATCTGTTTCTAAATTTTCATGTTTTTTAATTTTCTCTTGGTAACTCAGTGTCGTCGTATATAGTACCACCGTATGTAGAGATATATCGAAGTATCTACATAGTAACTCGGATTCCAGATGAAACGTGTTAAGAGTGTCTTACGTTAAGCAAAGTTCTGTTGAATTTACAGATGAAATTTTCGTGTGAAATGTAAACTGTCAAATTGAAATGGGACTTGAAATGCTTATCAAACTTATACTCTTACTGCGTCGCGTACTTGAAATCGCCAACAGTTCGCAAAATTCTCTTGATAGAATCTAAATGGAGAAAATACGGATCCAAAAGATATTAAATGCTTAGCTTGATTAAGCGAAAACACAAAATTCAACTAAGTAAATTCATTGAAAAAAATCGTTATTATACGTTTGTTTCTTCTTAACAAGGTTACACAATTTTAGACAAATTTATATAGGAAATTTATTTATTATATAATAGGAATATTATATGTTAGAAAAATTTGAAAATATCTTGACAAAATTTGAGAATGAATTTTTTCCCGAACATTCAGACGTTCCATAAACACGACACTTGAAGAAGTTCGCCCGGTCTACAGGGCATTAAGCCTCCCTTTCTTCGGCTGTCTTCTTATCCCACTCACTGCGATATCGAGTGACATAATTCATGGTAAACAAACGGTTTCTTTACGTGTCAGACGCGAAGAAAACTACCATTGTACGCCCAACTCTATCCTCGAGTTCTTTCCCAGTCGACAGAAAAAATTTCTTTCTCACTCTCGTTCGTCGCTCACCCTTGGAATTGAAAGCCTTTCAGCCGGTAAGTAACTAGAAAACACGGTTTAATTTCAGTCCTCGTCGACTGTTTTGGTCATTAAGCGGGGCGATACGCGACGTACAAGCACTTTTTCCCACTGGTATACCTACAAAACTCTATTGACTTTTTCGTACTCTCTCCATTCTCTTCTACTACCCTCTCTTTGGTTTACGCCACTTCGCCCGCTTCTATTTCCGATTTCTATCTATTTACCCCCGCCTTGGTTCGCGCTGCTTTTCCTCCTTTCATTTCGTGTCCCTCTTGTTTCCTCGTTTCTTGACTCCTTGATTCTTGTTTTTTTTTTCTTCATTCTCTACGTGCTTTTTAGCTCCTGTACAGTTTTGTACGATTGCACGGTGCATGTATGCAGGCGGGGTAAGACGTGTTAGAAGTCGAAGCTGTTTTCCAGTGAATTTTTCAAATTGTGTTTTCGATGGTTGCGAATGGACGTGTAAGCAGAAGGTAAATTTGAGAATTTGCATGTTCGAGAAATCAACGATTTGACGGTTTGCAAAATTGAAAGATTTAGAAATTTGAAAGTTTATATATAGAAGTTTGAAAATGAAAGTATTTGAAACCTTGGAAATGTGGAACTTTGGAGATTTGAAACTTTAAAGATTCGAAATGTCGGAAACAAAATGTCGGAAGTTCAGATATTTGATCGTTTCAAAAATATTGCCGTATGAATCAATAACGCGAACGACTTTCAAAAGATCCAGAAGGTGCAATAAAATTGCCTTGTAACCATCGTTTTGCAAAGATAGATTACACACATGTAATTGTAAATTATCTAATCTCACTTAACACCGCATAAATTCGAAGCTTCAATTAATTTAAATTTTCATTAAAGAACAATCTTATTCAACGACAAACGAATCGAAGCAGTTACCAGCTCATTCTTTCGATTAACGATAATTTGGTTAATTAGAGATGGGTAGGGGTGTAAGCACGAAATTAATTAACGGGCAGCGAAACGGTTTCAGTCACGTTTGTGGCTAGCCAGCCGCGATACGAAGAGTAACAAGTTACGGTGTACTTTGTGCGTCGTTGAATTCAATTAATACTTCCATTTCGTACAACTTTCTACCCTTCCTTGTTATGAAATAACAGACTGATGATCATTGTTATCGTGCATGTATCAATTAATGAAACACTCGCAATCGTGTAGCGATATTGAAACATCTCGCGGCCCTTCGATCAGCGAATAATTAAAATTAGAGATCTAAAAGTATCTTTAAAATGAAAAAAAGTAAAAATATTTTTGGAATGAAATTCAGAATAAGAGATACGTTGAAATAGAATATAACGGCAGTATTTTAAAAATGGTCGAAAATAAAGAGAAATGTATCGTACAGGAAAATTAGACAGTTTTAAATAATCCTATCGGTACGAAACGATTAGATAAACGATTAGGTATGAACACAATAATCAAACGAAGGAAACGCGACATCAATCTGAAAGATATTCGAGAAAATATTGTGACACATCCAGGTTAACCTTTCCAAGTCTCCGCGCGTAAATATTTCGGTGAAATTGGCTGGAGCGCGACATTTGAAACATCAAAAACGCGTTTACTTTAACAATCGAGTGATTTTACGAGTACCATTATACCGTTCCTTCGACGTAACGATCTTGTTTGTTCTATTCGGACAGGCAGACAGAGAAAGAGGCCTGGAATCACGAGCGGCCCCGGAAGAGACGTTCTTGTTGAAATTTTTACGAGCTTCGAGCTGCAAGATTCGCACAGGACAAACGTTTTTCGCGGGTGTCACGCGAAAAGTGCCATTCATCTCGCGCTTTGTTTTCACCCTCGTATCTTTCTCCAGCCTGACAAGCTTCCTTCCCTCGTCTCTCTCTCTTTCTGTGTCCGAGCCGATGCCACCGTGAAAAATCTGCCACGGGTTACAGATTCTTTCTCCACCTGAATCCCGTCCAGCCCGATTTCATTACTCACTGTTAACGTATTTCTACTGTGAATGATCTCTTGGACACTGGAAACTACGTGAAACAGAGTCCACAGAGACTTCTAGGTTGCTTTGTCTGGCTAATACTCGATACATTTGGCTGCTACCGACGTACACAGACACGCGAAAATGTTGCGTATTTTTTGACGATTTGTCGACACCTTTTTTCAATATAATTGTGTGCGTGTGTGTGTTTTACGACATATTGTAAGTATTCGTTAGCACCGTTATGAGACTGACTATCGTAATTACATTGATATAGTTTGAATCTAATTTGAAAATAGATATCAAAATTACAAGATGTTTAGTACAAGTACAATGGTTATAAAAAGTATTTGTACAAATTCTTATTTTCCAACGAAGCGTTTTTTTTTATAACGTTCTACATTTTGTTTCCATAATATCAATATTTTACAATCACATAAAAGTACTATTATATTTATTTAATCAAGTAACAGATAAGTTACAGTAAATTCAATTCTGTTCAAATACTTTTCTTATGAAAGATCACAAAAGAGGCAATTAATTACGTACAGTATATATAATGCAAATACAATACGTTACGTATATTAATTATCCTCGTTATTCGATGAGATGAATTTTAACGTTCGTTATATAGTTAAAGTGACTATTCGTGCCGTATACAGATTTCTTTAATTAAATATTAAATATATATTTTCAATAATGTATCTTCGTATGCATATTTTAAAAAAAAAAAAAAAGTAATAAATGAATCACGAAGCTGGCCAGAATGGATTTCAGCATGATTCGTGGAACTGTAAGCGTTCTCTGAGGTATTGTTCGCGGGCGTTATCGATTACGCGAAGCGTAAAAACTGATTCGCTGGATACACAAATGTGTCCAATCGAAGACAGCAGCAGCAGGAACCAAGGGGCAATGATTGATGGTGCGGCAGCGCAAAGAGAATCGTTCAGGATGAATTCGAATTTTTCCGCGTCTCACGCACTAAGTAGCCGTCCCTCGGTGGTAAAGGAACCACAGAGAAACTTCCATCAGGCTGTTATATGCCGCACGATGACGCAGGTTAATCTTAGCTACTTCGTTGCGGGAATTCATCGTGGTCAACAAAACGACGAAGCGAATCGCCGACCATGATTTTACGGAACGAACAGTGAATTTCCGGGCGATCTGCCATTGTTTTTCTTAGTTTATTCTCTTCTTCGCCACTCATTCTTCTTCTTTTTACGCGTTCCTTCTATTCTTTCGTTTTGTTTTGACTTTTGCTTCGTTTGTTCCGATAGCTACGAGGAATGTATTTTTTTTTTTAGTATTTAATTTGTTCTTCTTCGTATAAATATAGAGACTCTTCGTACGTTTAACCTCCATTTTATGATGAACTTCTCCTTACCTCTTGCGAAACGACGATTATTAATAATTTGAATTTTTTGTTCTAATAGAAGAATTAAGAATTACAACTGCATAGAGGAATAATTATTTGCAATTGTGGAATTTTTAATAGAAGAGCCTCCATTTCATCAGCGAATTATTCTCTCCTCGTTGGAAAGGAGGATCGTGATTGATTACAATTTTTAACTGTAACAAGAGAATTAAGAATTCGAATAGGGGAATAATTATTTCGAATTTTAGAATCTTCAGTAGGAAAGCTAGGAACTAATAGCTGGTGTAAATTGATCTTTTAACGACAAGACGAAGAATAAGCAATCACAGTGTTCAAATTGTCAAGCCCGAGCCTCCAATTCGTGTTTCATAAATTTTTAACGAACTTTCGTCGACTTACGACGATTTCCACATAAACTTTATCTTAGTAGAGAAATTAAGACTCGGTAGAAAATGGATGTTCGGTGTATTTTTGACGGTAGACTGACTGTTCCGGGGAAATTGACAGTTTCGACAACGGTGGCCGCTAGTTCTGAATAGTTCTCCGCGCAAAACCGCAGAACGAACACCAGAATGGTTACGATCGCTGCATCAGTTTCCCAGAAATGTACTTCCGGCACGTCCTTCCGGTTAATCGGACAGTTTCGGAATTCGTTCCAAATAGTTGTCGAAGAGTTTCGCGGGTCACGACGCCCGGCGACCCAGGATTTTCTAAAATCGAGCCATCGAAAATGGCGCACAAACCAGACCGTCGTTCGGGGACACTTACGAACTTCGTTCGACCGATTACGTTTAGTCCAATTTCGTGAATTGTCAGATGTAACGAGCGTTTCCGGAATGGTATGATAGGTTAGGTGTAATGGCACGTGCCAAGCATATTGTTCCCCTTTATTAAAACTTTAATCCACCGACGTATGATTTTTTTAGAAATTAATACTTGTCATTTTTCAATCATTTTAAAACTACATTTAAAAATGTAAGGTGTGAATGGATTATACAAAAATTTGTATCAGTAATCGTCGGAAAAATTCGAACTAAGATTGAAGTTTAAACTGAACTCTGATACGACACATTTAGGGTAGATTCCCTTCGAACACATTCAACACGATGTCAGGTACCGGTGACCGTTAT
Organism: Bombus pyrosoma; assembly: GCF_014825855.1. NCBI lineage: Eukaryota > Metazoa > Arthropoda > Insecta > Hymenoptera > Apidae > Bombus > Bombus pyrosoma. Next base: position 11,435,652 of record NC_057774.1, read on the forward strand.
ATGAATTTGTAGGTCGCATTGAAATCACCGGCGCTGCTTTTGCCGACAACGATTCACCGACACCGGGCTCGATCGACGACAACTTTGACCGACAACAGTTTTAATCGACGACGATATTAACCGATAACAACAACGATCGACACAGAGTTTAACCAATTGTTTACAGCAAGTTCGAACAAAGTACGAGTTCGGTTTAGAGTATTGTATCAGTCTGCGTTTTAACTTTGTTAACGTAGAGAATATCATATATCTCAATCGTCATTGTTATCGATTAATATCGTCGGCGGCGTTAAAGCTGTCATTGGTCAAGGTTGTTGATCCATCAAGTCCGGCATCGGTGAATTGTTGTTCGTAAAATCAGTGTTGACAAAGTCCCTATCGGTGATTTCAACGAGATCCGAATTTGTGATATACGTATGACGCATAACTTGCAATCGAATGTAATTGAGTAAAATTAATTATATATTTGATTATTCATTTTAAATTAATAATAGCTATGATTAAAGAGATATGTACGATTAAACTAGAAAGTCGGCAGAACTTGACCGCACGGTGAGAACGTGTTGTTAACCAGTTCCTATGATACTGTACCTCCAACCGAATTAAAAAAAAAAAAAAAAAAAAAAAAAGAAAACCGAGAAGAAAATAATGACCAGTACTATAAAAGTGCATTTAATCTCACAAAAGTTTACTTATCGTTTGAAATATATCCGGAAACAATGAAAAATAATGAAATACGAAAATAGCGAAGAGCAATAAGCGTAATATTTTGAAATATCTCTATAACCGGGATTCGTCTGACAAAAATAAGCTTCCGTAAAATTGGTTAACGGTGTCCGAACAAGTTTTCAATTTTATCCCTGAACAGTCGATAGTTTTCCGATATGGTGTCGACAAGGATTGTTTACTGGTTGTATCCACGGCGGGGAAAAAAGGAGCGATTGTCCGCAACCGCGTCCCTGTCCGGCTTGAAATGAAAATTCGACCGGAATCCTAAATGCCCGGACCAGTTTTATCGCCGTGTCCAGTCGTGGGGATTAAACCGGTCGCGCTTAAAAACGCGATCCTTTTCATCGATTCCCAGACGATGATCGCGCAAAGCGCAACAAATACCATGGAAAATCGCGAAAGTGCGAAGCGACGAAAAAAATCCAGTCGCGTGAATAAATCCGCGCTGCAAAACAGCGTGCAAGCATGCATAATAAATCGCCGCCAAAGGCAAGAGTGAAATAGCCGAGGAGAGTAGTCCTGGTGTAACTCTTTCAGAGACGAATAGGCATCTCGTTAAAGAATGTAATGGAATTCTATTTATCGCTTTACATTTTCTGGTAGAATTATCGAAAATTCTAGTCTCCATTCATTTCTTTCTTTCTTTAAGATATTCTTCGTTTGCTTTTTTATCGAAATTGTACTTTAACGATACTGCAAATCGCTAGATATCGCTAAATTAATCGCTTATCTAGAAACATATTTATATTATATGTAATAATAACGTATAATATATATATATAATAATTGTATGTAATATATGTATAATAATTATACAAATAATATTCTTAAGAATTTGTCCATCGTCAATTTCTAAGTTAATTTATAAATTAATTCCTTTATCTCTACTAAACGTTTGAAACGATAGTATTAATTAGCGATAGTTGCGAATAGACAAGATAGAGGGCAAAGTGTAAATGTGGAATACAATCGACAATAGGTGTGCGCTAAAACGTCTGCGAACAAAGACACACAACAGAAGCTAGTCGCAGCTCTCCTCAGGTTGAGAAAAGTTCAAAGTTCGGTACTTTTGTTCCACGCTTAGATTCATAGCTCTGTCACTCTCGTATTCGAACCTTATTTTACCGCCACGTTTGTTATCATAATTTTCGAAGAATTAGTAGTTTATTTGAAATTAGAAATATCGTATACGGGAAGTGCGACTGGTCGAACAGGAGATATTTATTTATGTTGAAAACACGACACCGCGTATTCATTTGCGTCGATTGGCGGAACGAATGAGAAAATCGTGAAATTACGTCCGTAAAGCTGAATACCGTTGGCTGCGTGGTTAAGTTCGCGGTATAAAACGATGCATAAATATTCAGTCGATCGACATGTCGTTTTTAATTACCCAGAATCGGTGTGCCTTCTCGTTTGAGTATTACCACGGACCATCGACAAACCTCGATTTCAACGTGCTACTCTCACGTTCCTATAGTTTCGCGTGTTCGACATTCGTCGTAATTTTCGTGCTTCGATCTCGTTCTCCGATAGAAATCACGAACGATCTGTGACTAAGAATAGAATTTCACATTACAAGCTTCTGCTAGGAAACTTTGTTACGATGATTATTGAGTTATTATGAATTTTGCTACTCAATTCTAATTCAATATTTGACAATTCTTTAAATGGTTAAATATTTTTAAGAATGATTTAAAGACAATGGTTGTGTGTATATTTTATATCGTCGTCGTATATTTTATATAGATTACAGTTTGTAATTTATTCGCTGGAACATACGCGCGTTATTTGAATTTTTCATCGTACATTTAGTTCTTCTTGTGAATTTTTCTATGCGAGGGAAATTGCATTAATTATAATACGCGTTATTCGATGATAAAAGAAAGTCGAGCGTGGTGTTTGCACAATGAAAGGCGTTCGTGCACAATTCAAGCAATTTTCAATTCGTTTTTATAATTGCTGCTTTCCTCTGATGTTGAATAAACATCGATGTCAAAGAAACGATATTTAACCGGATTCGTTCTATCAGATTGATTAAATAAGATTCCACCCGTAGATTTTTCTTAAAATTATAAGCAAACAGTACATTTAAATATCTCACAACATTTCACGAGTGAGTTTAACCTTTCTACTTGCAATTGTATCGTTTGAGGTTATTCTACTCATTCTGTTTAAGACGGTTTAATTTAAGGACCTTTCACTTTGGTCGATTAATTTACGACTTATTCAAAGTCTTATTACTCTGGAAGCTTTTATCACATCCATCTATTTGTTAGTTTCGATAGTTTCGGCTCTATTTAGACAATTCTTGACGTTGGCCTCGTTTCAGGCTGATTTAATCGCATGTTGCTTCTTGAATCGACCATTTCTTTTCATTTGCAATAACTTCATTTATTCTTCCAATAGATAGAACTTTATTCCACACTCTTTCATGTATAAAAGTTTCATTTGTAATTATTCTAGTTTTAATATCTAAATTATATCTAAATTAGCCATTATTAAATTATTATAGTTTTCTATCCCGTATATAATTATCTACCTTCTCGTAATTACATCTCTTTCGCGCTCTTAATAATTTCTCGCCTATATTTCGTGCATAATTACTGTAGTATTTTTGTTATTCTATTTTCGATCATTATGCCTTTTATTCATTTTTTTATCCTTTCTTTTATACCTGCTCCTCCACTTATCTTATTTTCCATTGCGTTTTGCAACTCACGTCTACTCAACCACGACCATAGAGAGTTCACCCATCCATTTTTCACAAAATAACGAAATTCAACCATCTCCGGCAAATACGATCGAACCTCGATAACTTCGATCAAATCAAGAAAAGAACGAAAATCTTCGAGTTGCTGTTTTATTTTATTGAGCTTTTCGAGTGAGAATAAAGGAAATAAGCGGAAAGAACCTTATGTCTTTAGAGTTGTAGCGGCTGAAAAAAAGATAACAACCTTTACAGGTCAATTGTTTGTTTGTAAAAGTGAATGACACGAACGAAGTGAATTTACATCGTGTAGCTCGGATGTGAGGAGTACATGTGTGGTGCGATATGACAAGGATACAGATTAAAATACGACCCTTAATGATATAGATATGCATATTAAGACGAAACGAGACATACAGGCAAAATATTTTTATCCTATTCGTGACATCTAATAATGAGCCGAAGTCGTCGCGCTCTATGGCGCGAATATAGAATCTGTTTTAGCCGTTAAAATATAGATTAGACCAATAAAATTGTTGATGCCACGGATCACTCAAAAATTATTCTGTCGCTACATGACTTTGGTGCTTTACTTCTTTCATTCAGTAAATTATATTTTTCTTCCTATATAACGATATTTTTTATGCGAATCTTCTAGTTATAGAAGCTAGAGTTATCGAGATACTTATCGTATCGATTTATAAAGATTTTTACAGCAGAACGGAAGAAAATTAACAGTTTCTATAGTTTTATGGAAATTTCGATTTATCCTGTATTTCGATTTGACTGTATTTCATTCTCCGCAAAATAGGTCTAAACCAAAAGAAAAACGCGGTTTCCGCAGAAAATTATTTACACCTAGCAACCGGTACTCGGCGCCAGCAGCCACTCGTATCGTTCCTCAGAGTCTAACAGCGTCAGATCAGCGATTAGTCTAGCAGCAAAAAGCGAACATGCCAATGAAACGGGCCGTTGGAAATCGGCGATCAGCGTTTAATTTCTTGCCACGTATACGCCTGAAACGAGTAAGTACTTGCGTTGAAAACCTCTAACGAGGCGTATAACCCGTTCCTAGTCCCTCGAGGGAATTGTGGCAGAAAAACGCGTGGTACCTGGTTCGATAGCAAACGAGTAATGGCGCGCAGACGAGAAACAAAAATTTGGTATTCGCGTGGATGATTATTCCTTGTAGCACGAAATTAAAGTGACGCGTGACAGCTGCACAGACCTCTTATCTTGCTCCTTTCTCCTTCCTTCGTCATCGTCGTCGTCGTCGTCGTCGTCGTCGTCGTATTTCCTACACGTAATCTGACATTACGCTGTTCATAAGTGTACCTACCGAGACTTTTGCTGAATCTAACGACAGTTGTGATGAACCCTACAGATTTAAATCGAACGAGTCTACTAGCTGGTGATACGCGATTCGTGCAGGTGTCGTGCATCGTATTACATTGAAGAACGTCACAGCTGGGAATTATTTTAAAAGATGGTTGTTTCGGAAGAACGTATAATAGCAGCATATAAATGAACAAGATGTTCATAGTCTATTTAAATTAATTTAATTTATAATTATTAATTGAAGTAAAAATTTGAAAGTCGTTTCGTATTCATAATATTTCCAAATATAAGATACATCGTTGAGTCGTGCATTATAGAGAAGGAACAAGAAGAGACTTCTTTCATAATATAATCAAGCATTTTCGTATTTATACGCGTGCCATCGTGGTTTCATTGAAATTGAACATTTCTCTTTAAAACAGTTTCGATAATATTTCGTACATTTTCGCTACAAACTGGCACGTATAAAAATACTAACTTCCAAAGGAAAAGAGCAATTGAAAAAAGTTTTCGTCATAGGAAAACGCTGAATATCATGTAGAATACTTCTTCGGTAAGAATCTTGCGTATTTATTATATGTACTTTTTTACTCGTTTTAATTTTTTTGAGAAAGTCTGTTATTGTATCATATAATTCACAATTTCCCATACATATCTATATCTCATAAAAATTCACCTCTTGGGAACGCACAAACAAAACCAAAACTACTCCTGTAACCTATCTTTCCGCTACCTCCACTCTCCACTTGCTAATTTCCATTTCTTTCTCGTTTCTTTCGTCTTTCCCCTCCTATAATCCTCCTTTATCCCACTCGTCTAATTTTCACCTTCCACTTTTTCATACCCTCGTTCATTTTTTTGCTTCCAATTCATCCGAAGGTACGAAAGCGTCGGCCAGTCACGAGTTAAGAAGAAAATTGGCTGCAACATACGACAAGCTCGCCTAATCGTACCGCTACGCCACCCATAGACCAACTTAACCCGTGGCGCCAAGATTACCATGGAGGCTGTCATAAGTTACAAACAATTTTATCCCATGTCACCCTTACCATTCCTACCTAACCCCTATCGCGTATCTCTCCACTTACTACCGCGCTGATCTACATATCCGTCGTCGCTTTCCCTCTTCTCCATTTTCCTCTTCTTCATCGTCGTTTCTTTCGTCGCTGAAAGCGTCGACGGCGGTGGTAAGGGCGGCCAGACGTTGGAAACGAAATTGCCTGCAACTCATGACAACTTGCTATGGCCGTCTGCCGCGATAAAACGCTATACCGAATGCCGGAAGCATAACGCGACGGTGGGATTTCGTGGCTGCTTCAGTCGCTTTAGCTGTTGGCTCGTTCTGTGAACGGCGCGAACGTAACGCGTTCATGGATCATTTCGAAGAGTGCATTTTTCGGAAATTTTCGTGCTTTAACGCGACCACCCACTATCCAATGATAAATGTTGCTTCGTTCATGATGGGATGAAACGGCGTGCATAGTAGCGAATGGTGCCGCGCGATGCCTGCTAAGGTGATTTTTCTGTGCGCGTCAGGGTTGAGAATTTGTAGTTGCTATTTCCGCGGGGATTTCGAGGAATCAAAGTTGAGGAATTGCAATTTCAGGAAGAGATCGAGATCTTTGATGCGAAAGATGATTCTTTAAGGATCGAATTTAGAATGGGAGCTTATAGCTTGAATTAAGTTACTTGGTTATGCTAAAATTTTTGGGAAATACTATTCTTAAGGTGATCTTTATATTTTTGTATTCGAGTTATAAGTTATAGTTGTAACTTATGCAATTTATTGGCAATTTCATAAATTCGTAAATTTTTGGTCGAATCTTTTCTTACTGTCGATTGATTTGTCGAGAGAAAGATATGTATCTAAAAACATTCCTCCACTTTCATTTTTTTTTTTTTTTTTTTATGAATAAATCATTTGATTCGCGTTACTACGAACCAACCGTTGTATCATCGAATATAATATTTAAAAGTACCGGAAAATTATCCTTGTAACTTTTCCTTATCCTGGTACTATTTCTTTCATTCGTGATCTTGTACGATTCTGACACCTATTTTATACCACACACTTGAATTCGTTATAAGAATCGTTATATCATACAGATAAAAAGGCATACTTACAACATTCCATTCATCTCTTTCATTTTCACTGTACATTTGCCAATTTTCCCATTTACCATTTAGATAAGTGCTCATACACAATAACGCGAACAACATCAGTTCAACACGTTTTCTTAAAAGAGCACATCAAGCGTTTCTGTATAGATTTTTCATTAAATAGATTTAGACACGTGTATATTTATAATCTGCCAACAATTCTAACGATACTTCTATGGTGTATACGTAAGCGGAGAAAAGTTTCTTTTCTCTGTTCCACAAACCATACAATCAATCGGAACGAAACATCAGCAGAAAATCTAAATACTCGTAAATTTTAAGAATACCGACGTAGATGTCGCAATAAACTGTTTCTGGTAAATTTTCACCAGCTCGACCGTGGATGTAACAGGTAGAAAACCGCGAGAAAAATTAGCCCTGACACACTCTGCACCCAGCTACTGTCTATTCTCCACATGTACGAACCACATAATAGAAACCACCGTAACGTTACTCAACCACAATAAGTTAATCTGGTGGAGAATTCGTCGGCATGGTTCTGTAAAGAGAAGTCGCGGAAACGTCAGAACAGAGCAGAGCAGCGACGAGGCTTCGCGTGGTCAGCGGCGGTTATTCCTCTGGGACATGGGGGTTTTCGCGTTCGCTAAGATTATAGAGTTGACCGAAGGATTAACGCAAAGTCCCGCTAGAAACCAGCGCTTCGAGTCTCGTGAAAACTGAACAAGCACGTTAAGCCGACCGGATGAATCGATCCGCGAGCGCATTGATCGGTGGATGCTCGACTTCCGGAGACTTCGACGCACGGTGAACTCTTGATGCGTACAGGTAAACCCGACAAGAGGCTGTGGTGCAGCGATCGGTACGCGATAAATATTCATGTATGCTGTTTCTTCGGATAAGCCGCTGGGTATTCGATCCTTGTATCGATACTTTGCGTTTTTCGTTGCTTTTGTTTTCATCGGTTTTTGAACTAGATCTCTTGTTACTTTCTGACATTACATGAACCTATATGTCGTGTTTAGAATAATTAGTTTGTAGATTTTCAAAGAAATTTTGATCAATTTTTTGATAAATCGTACGAATAAACCTTTTCTTACATTACGCATTCTTATGTATCTTCATCTCGATGTTTTTTGCTCGCGTTTTACGATTTAGTCGTCACCAGTTTGAACGTTTAAAGAAGATATATATCACTGCTTTCGGCGCAAGTTTGATGATTTTTAATTGAGTTAATGTGCGCGGAATACACGAATAATTAAATTTAATCCGTAGTTAACTTACCGCACAATTTTTACTTGAGTTTACGTGCTTTCATTATCCGGTATCGTTAGCGCTTCACCTAGTCATTACATCATTTTGGTAAACGAGTCTTCAAGCGTCTCGAATCTAAAAGATATAAGGCATGAAACTTAATGACAACATAATAGCTACAAATAAAATACATCGAAGATGTCAACTTGAAATATTTTTGTTTCGATCACCAAGAATACCCACATGCATATAAAATTGAGTTATATATTTTATAAATTGTGTATGTCTTATAAATTTCTGTATATTTAAATTTTCCATTGAGATATAAACATCTACAGTCTGGTAAAGTATAAAATCCAAGGTATAGAGAGATACTAATGTGCAATAATAATAATAACAACAAAATCTAAAATATAAATGAGATCTTGTAGAATATGCTGCTAAATAAAAAAAAAAATTAAAAAAAAAGATAAGATAAGCATGACGTGTATGCAGTAGCGGACAAGAAAATTGTATTTGACAAGAGCAGTGCATAAATATAATTAATACAGGGCGTCTGCAAATGTGAATTGCTGGTAAACTATCTGCCACATACAGAAAATGTTCAGATAAAAATTGAATGGTTTTGAAGGGGACATGATCTAGTGTAATGTTTCTGTAGATGGACACGTACAGTCCGTATGAAGGTGGCGTACATATTCTTAAAGGGAAACATTATAATCTTTAATACGCTAGTCGATTCGTCTTGATATTCTCTATAAAAAAATTATTAATCTTTTCATGTCAAAAAGTCATTAACTTAGCAGATATTTCAACTATCGTTTTGTGAAACCTGTCGTATGAAATATGAGACGACGCAGGCTCGGTTTTGTATCTTCTCCCCTTCTCTCTTATATGATTGCTTGTACAAAGTAGAAGCTGTTAAACTAATATTTTTTCGACATTGTCTAGTGCATTAGAAATTTAAAAAAGACTTTAAAATTTTTAAAAAACCATCTATAGGAAAATTACTTACACCAAATTACGATCCCATCGAAACCATTCACTTTTTACCTAAACAACGGATCAAAATCAGGTACCGTATATATACGTACATTAAAGTAGGCAACTGTCAAAGCATTGCGGGCGATCGAAATTGCGAAAAGACCGAGCGAAAAGGGAAGAATCGTGTCAAAATCTTTGACTAGCATCGATACACCAAGACGTACATCGAGAACCAATATCGTACACTTCTATCTTAATCACCCTTCACCGCCCCATATCAATTACCGCCATTCAGTTCCATCATCGTTCGCGCAGGCGTGTCCCCGTCATAAATTCAGCGCGGTATCGCGAACGACGAGCATCGGCCGGAGCCGGCTCGCCTAATTGCGCAATAAGGAGGGCCGCCGCGCGTAAATTAGGATAATAAAGCGGGATACCTGGTGGACACTCGGTTTGTAATTACACGGGGGAGGGCAATTTCCGAATTAGTCGAGACCCCGACATAATGTCGGCCCACTTCTGAATTACAGACCGGCTCCTCTCCTCTGAACCTTTCTCTTCTCTTCTTTAATGATCCTATCGATGCTCCTGTAAAAGCCATGCTCGATCGATCACTCTCGTGTAGAATAAAAATCACGCGTGGAATAATACCGAATGGAGGGACAATTTTATTTCGATTATAAGAGGTGTCGTTTAATTAAGTGCGTCTCGTGAGCTTCTGGTTTAACCCTTTGCGTTAATCGAATGAGTTAACTCGGCGGAAGGAGATTTTATCGCGAGTAGACCGCATTTTTTTATTCATTTATAGGAAATTTTGGAAATAATTGCACAAAACGCCCATAATATGAAAAATATGTAAAACGTCCAAAGTATAACAAATTTTTCACCGGGGTTCAATCTTTTTAACTGAATTCTCAAAAGTATAAATTTGCATAAAAAATCAAGTTAAGTCTAGGTTGGTTCAAATTTCTTTGTATTTTTATGTAATTCACCAGGTATCTTGTAATAAAAGTTATATAATTTATAACGTAATAATTTCTCACGTAATAACAATTACCCTAAGACGTTTCGATTTTGTTTCTTTGTCCATCTGCACAGATTACGGAATATAAAATAAAATTGATATTTTTAGGAGATACTTTTCGGGATAGGCGGATAAGGCGAAGGGTTGACGTTTAATCCGACGATTCTTGTAATTTAAAAGCATCGACTCGTGCAAATAAACTGGACAGTAGAAGGAATTTGTGCTGGGTTAATTCGTTCGATCGCTGGAGCCACGATTATGGCACACCCCTTGAATTTACCCTTAGCTTGGTCGGTCGTTTTGAACCGAGGTATAAATTTTATTGTAGAAGTCTTCGGGAATTTTATAGCCACGGTCAGCTTTATCGTTTCACTTGACGTATCATTGCCTTTCATCAAGATGACGTGAAATGCACGTCGAGGATCACGATCGTTAGTCGCCGCGGGCGTCAGGGTATAAATGGCGAGCAAGTGATGTCGACAGAAAATTGGTATCCTTATTATTAAACGATTTTTTAGTAGGTATTGATGCTTATATGGGAAACATGTTGTTTAACAGAAAAAGTCTAGGGGTATTTTCTATATATTGAAAAATTACCAATCGAAATTCTTCTCTTAAAGTATTCTCTTCCTTACTGTACTCTTTTGTTCTATCTGATACATGGTTAACTGAAAACTTCTCTAATTCCAAACTTAGCCTGCACAATTTCACTATCTATCGTATGAGCAGAAACTTCGACACCAGACACTATTCACAGCCTTGAGGAGATCTCTACTAAGCTCACGTACAATCTTTGTCGATTCGTTTTCCGACTTCCTTACATTTTACGTATTTTCAAACTTCCAAGAGTTCCTTGCAAATTATATTGATAATCATTAGACTGCAGATATCTGTGCATTTTAATATTAGTAATAATTAGAAAATTTTAAATATCCAAAGTATATGGTATTCGCGGTGATAGACAAATAAGGGTTTGTTTCGTTTTCCAAATATTACAGTGAGTATATTATACCTTCGATATTTTATATAATTTTCCGTATTACGTGCACAGTTTTCTATAAATTTTTAAATTCCTCATAAATTCACAAGTATCCACAGTCTATCTAACAATAGCTATCTAAATACATATAATCTAAATGCATGATTAACGGCTTATCTAAATGTTATCTAAATGTAACAAAAAATAACAGCTGTCTCGTAACTATCTAGTAACAACTATAACAACATCTAAAGCTAACGAATAAACACAAAAAATAAATAGATTTATTTATCCAAGTTATCTAAACCAAAGTTATCAAAACATTTTTTCCAGAAGAATCAAAAAATGTATTTTTTCGGGATTTTAGAAGTGGAAAATCCATCGATACCAACCCGGGCCGGGAACGATCGATTAGGGGGAGAAATAAACAATCCCGGAAGCTGGAAGCTTGCAGGGGATGCAATGCAAACAATCATCGAGTGCCTGGAACACCGCTTAATCCCGAGTAATCCCCGATTCCAGTCACGCGACCTGGCTCCCGACATAAAATACTATCGTGCGTTGTAATTCACGCGAACGAGATAGTCGTAAGGTTCCGGCATGGCAGATTAGAAAATATAAATCGTGCCTTGAAACCTCCTATTTCGTTCGTTCCAGCTTCGAACGAATATTCCGAAAATTCATCTATCATTTGACTTATCTTCTTTCATTTCTTTCCCAACCAGCAGATCTAATCGTAGAAATTAATCTTGTTTGCAGAGAAGAACCGTGTTTATTAAACGCAACATTCGTATTAATCTATTCATTTGTAAGATCGTTTGAAAGATCATATCCCAAAAAGATTTTCAAATCGTTTCGACAATTTATTATAATCCAGGCCAAAGTAAAATATACCACAGCACGTAGCCTGAAGATAATTCTCGAATAATATGAGATACCTGACACGGTCAAATGTTATGATACTCGTATGATGTAGCAGCTCGGTTGTACGGTTTTTATCACATTCGTATATAAACTTAATATAAGCTAGTCTCACATAACATAGTTTCGGATAAAACACGATCCACTTGGCATTCATTCATTGTTTTATCAACTGATTTATAATAACACTCGAAGAGTTCAAGCAGCTTGACATTATTCTCTCTGAATATCGAATTTGTCCGTTACATTCAATACAATCTTTAACTTGCCCCTTTTCTATTCTCTCTTCTATTCTTTGATTTTCCTGCCTTGAAATTTGAAATACATATTTACTTTATTTGCATTTAATTGTCATTTTATTAACATTCCTGAATATAAAATTTATTTGTACGACTTTATATTAAAAATGTATTGTTTCCTCTTTGTCCCCTTCGTTATTGTTTTTTAAAATTCGACATTCATTTATTAGTTCGATGCTTGACTGATTTATAATAGGATTTGTGATAATAGGATTTACATAAGTCTTTCCACAAAGGAAAACTGCAAGCAGCTTATCGTTATCATCTTTTAATATTACACGTACGTATTAAACTTCATACGATATTTAAAAAATATATCCTTTCTTCATACTCCTGCTTTAAAGTTCGACGTTCGTTTCGATTTCATCAACGTTTAGCTAATTTGTGATAACACAAACAAAAATCTTCAAGAGCTTAACATTACCTCGAACATCGAACTTATTTGTTAAATTTGTATTCCCTTCGTGGTTCTATTTCTTCAAAATTCCTTATCCATTTGTATTTTCTACGCGTAACTGATTTACAGTAACAAGCAAAACTTGTCATCGTTATACCTCAACATCAGATTCGTTTATTAAGTTTTCATCCCCTTGGTTATATTTCCTTGTTTTTTTTCAATTTGACATGTATTCATATTTTTCACTGTAGTTATAAAAGTATAGCGTCAATGTCACTTTAAAAATCAATATCATAACCGAAGGCTATTCATCCAGTGATATAGTAACAACTATATCGCTATACTTCAACTTCAAATTCGTCTATTAAATTCAATAGAGTTTTATTTCGACAAAACACGCTGTTTCTTTCTTTATTGTCCGCGTTTCTATACGATCTCAAATCATCGAATCCCTCTTTGAAACACCTTGCATGACTCGCTTGCCTTTTTACAACCTGCTCTGCGCCGATATATATAATATTTTCAGAATGCGCGAAACAATTTTTAGGAGAATTCCGCTCGTGTTCGGAAATATAGAAATACAATAGAATTCCGTGTATCACCGGTAAGAACCTCCTAGAAACCGATATCCTACGATATCGATCGTTTCGAACGATTTTGCGATTCGCGTACGATCCGCACGCAGTGGAATTTCAATGAGAGACCGAACGAAATGGAGGAAAAAAGCTCTTTTGTTCGACGGCTGCATCTACGTTCTACGTTTTCCACCAACGTACGATCATTCGATAAGAAAGGATAGCTTCGTTGAGAGTACTGCTTAACAAATTCGGGACCAGGTCTGATTACAAATTACCAATTTAGTAAAGTATCAGGCGATAGAGGATTGACTTTAGATTTCTTGGTCACGGGTACTGGATACCGTGTGGATTATTCATTTTCTACTCTCTGCTTTCACTTTATATTCTTATTCGTCCATTTTGTTGCGATCTTGTTCTTTTTCTTGTTCTTTTAAATTTATTTAATAGCGACGAAAGAAAATGAAAATTACAAATGACGTGACAAATTGATAATAAGAGATAGTGGTATCGGTATTCTTTAACAGCGATATTTCTATTAACGGTCTTTAGTAATTACTTTAATATAGTTCTGTTTTTAAACACCATTTTCCATCTGCAAAATTTATTAGTGATACGTCCAATCACTGTAGTGCTTGAAGTCGGACACAGGAATTCGAAAAAATAGAACAAGTCGACGATATAAAGAGATAAACAAAACGGAAATGGATAGCAGCAGAAAGATAAGATTGTACAGAACAAAAAGGAAAACAAGACGATGGAATTTATGTGTTAACACGAAGAAAACACGATACTGAATTATAGCCCCCAGTTATACCATTGATCTTTAAAATAGAATTGACAGCATACTTTTACAGCTTCGTATATCGTCTGTGGAAACGTATATTATAGATCGTATTATCTCTTTCAATAACAATAAATGAGACTAGAGAAGAAATAAGCTTGACTTAACTTATCCAGTTCTCATACGTGTCTTAGCAGCTTTGCCCTGCATTCAGTGAAATAAAATTGGAATCGTTCGAAACAGCAAGAAATTTTCGATCCGTTTCTCCTTCTCTAATACAAGCTGAACATCGACCTTCGTATTTTATTGGATCTCAAATATTTTCTATTTTCTAAATAAAAAACAAGTAATTTAACAAGATACAGGATATTTACATCGTTTCATAGCTTCAAAGATATTTAAAAGGTGTTGGAAAAGAAAAAAATTCCACATTTGTGATTAGTAGGAGCTAAAATTACGTATACAAAATTCAAACACCAATTTCATCCATTTTTCTATTATAATAATTCACAGAGTTAATAGACGAATATTACGATTACTGGTAAATTCGACTAATGGTATTATAAGATTTTCTATTATTTTCTTGTAAATATATGATATATATATAAGGTTTTAATAACATTTTCTAGGTTGATTCATCCCGAAAGTAATGCGGTCGTGAAAATAAACAATTAAATTTCGGCAATAGATCAGTAATGAATTTTCTCGTATGTGTCATAATTCATTGTGTTCTTCTATCGTGTTTTCTGTACCAATTTTTTAAAGCTGTGATAATAACAACTCTCGGAAAAACTTCGTTCCTTATGAAATGAAAATTCCATTCGAAGCACTATAAATATAGAATGGCTTTCAAACGTTAATTTCGAGTAATAATTATAAACTAAATATGTTGCTCATATTTTTCCTATTTTTTCTCATATTTATCCATCAGTATAGTACTTCCACCCTTCGTGTGAGCTCATATATTCCCATTTTCAGCATTTAATTTTCTAGGTTACATTTTTGGAAAAAGTTCCTGTGCCTCGTGCGTACAGCAATATCCACATCATTCGGAATTTCCATTCCCTAACTGGCGAGGAAAAAGCTCGAGAGTAGAAGTTGGTTAAAAGGTAGTTGCATCTCATGGCGGATGTCAAAGGTAGGAAAGAGCCGCAAAAACCCTAATTATCGTCCGCATCTAATGTTATCGTGCGTTCAACCCTTTACATTTCGCCATGCTGTTTCGCCCTCTGTTCCTCGTTTCCAGCGTGCAACGCGAGCTTTCTCAAGAATTAAAACATTCGAGGTCGACGACTTCACATATGTTGATAATATTCAACCTAAAAGAAAAAAGCAAAAAGAAAAAAGAAAAATAGCTAACAAGAATCGAATACCGCAACAAATCGAAGTATGCGTAAGCAAACCCTTCTCTCGAGCAAAGAACAAGTTAACAACCTCGCAATAACCTCATGTATGTCCACAAGCGAAGAAGCGAGGACAAGTCAAGAAGCATCCGCAGTTTCATTCTACGCCCTTCACAATTCTACAACAATCGACTGACTACAATCCTAAACATCCTACAAACACTCTTTTCACTCTCGAAGAAAACGACAAGAGGCTTCTGCAATTCAACAAACTTCACAGTGCAACAAGAATTGAACATTACAAGCTGAAATATCCCACAAGCACGATTCTCTGCTCTGCACTTCTCCCTTATAATCCACCTCGAGGTCCGATCTGGTGTCTCGAGAGCGCAAATTATTACGCGGTTAGCTTTTAACGTGCTCGCTCGCCAACAACAAGCCAAGAAAACTGATAACATTCCATTTAACAAAACTGGCACTGCGACAAGAATCGAATACAACAGTCACAAATATCTACAATCGCAATTCTGTCCTGTACAGTTCCATCCCGTGGTCTGGAGTCTCGGAGGCGCAAATTATTACGCGTGCTCACTAACGTTCGATACAAGCCACGTTCGCAGAGTGTGTACTGTACAGAGAGTTTCACAGCGGCAGTGGCCGATTGTAACTGTCGTCGAATGGGGAAAGTTGCGACGCGAAAGTTTCGTCGGGCGGCCTTTTGTCGCCGCGTTCTTAAACCTTCTCTCGGTTGCAGGCAAAATCGTAGCTTTATTAAATCGGACACACGGTTTCAGGAGCTATAAGTAGGCTGGCTGGTACGTGGTTGCGTCGAGCGAAGCGTGCCGTCGACTCAACGAGACTAATTACCACAGATGTATGTGTCCTTGCCGGATACTTGCACCTTTGCAGCCACATTCTAGCGGTCCCTCTCGAGCTACAGGCTGCTTCACCGTACCGGTGTCTTCACTCAGCGAATTTATGAGTTTCTCCTCTACCTCTCCCTTATTTCGTTTATTTTCCTCTCGCGCTTTCCTCGCGTACACCGCATATGTACACCGCACGTTCGCATTGAGATACGTTAGAGTGGCTTTTTTTCTCTCTGTCAGCGGAAGAGTATCTTGAGAGACGCGTTTGTCTGAGGACATTCGCACGACAAATAGAAGTCATGCTATTACGTCTGCAGGGGTTTGTAAGGAGAAAAAACTAGGTGGCTAAATGAGAGACTGGCGGTTTGAGGATGGTGAGAGTTTCGTGTCGCTGGCTGAGTTTCTTTGTTCATGCCGGATATGAAGGTGCTTAAGGGGTTGTTCGTAGCACATTTTGGGTTACTGGTTGTGTCGCACTTGTGGAAAAGTTTGCAGGATTTTGGCGATATATTTTACCCTGGGAATACATTGTATATAGATGGGAAATTTAAATGTGCACGGAATATACATAGTATGCAAAAATATATGAAATATTCAAAGTAAAGCACTCGGGATAATGTCTAGAGGCTGAAACGAATCTGTGTTTAGGTTGTATTCTTCGCCAAGAGATATGAATTTTTATTTATATTTTGATGAACAAGTCACAATAGTTGCAATACAATATTATATGGATATATACATGTTAATAATAGAAAATTTAATAAAACTTTAATAACATTTTATTAAAACACCTTCAAATAAATTATCTTAACTATGAAATTGAAATAACATTCTAGTTGTACTGATTTAAATAATAAAATAAAGTGGATGTATAAAGTTGATGAAACATCTGAAGAAAGGAAACATTACTTTATTAAATATCGTAGATACGAAAACGATATAAATATTATCTCGAAATATTATACATTTCTAACAAATTGGTAGTATAACTAATCCGGAGAGGTAGATGATCGCGATCAGCATCGAGACGAGGTCACAGAGAACGGTTACCCAGGAGGTTCCATTAAAGTTTCAGGCCTGTGGAAAATGATCGTCGCCGGTCCGGTGCCGCATAAATTACGTGTTCGATTTTCGTAGCAGCCGGCGAAATTCACGAGCCGAAAGACGTCGATAAATTTTCGAAGGTTAGGCCGGATGGTTCCGGGAGCTGGCTGGATAATTTGTAATCCCTCGGTTCTCGTCCCATGGTTGAATTTAAGAACTTCATAACGAACGGTGATTTAAATTTATTTACATAAATAAACGAGCAAAACGTGTTGCTTATATTAAACAGGAGAAGACCTTTATCTAACGTGTACATTGAATTTTCGTTCCATTTATTATTTACACTCAATTTATTCAATTTATATAAGAAATTGAATAATACAAGTATAATAATAACGTGAATATCAAAATCGATTAATCGAATTAATGATCGAAAAACGGAACGAATATAGAGAAGAAAAAGATTAGTTTTATTAAAACTTCATCAAATTGTTCACGAGATTATTATTGTAATATCAAATATATGGACTCCTTATAACACGGTTTCAAATTAGATTTAAATTAAATCAATCAAATTAATCGAATCAAGTAAATCAATCAAGTCAATTATGATTCCAAATCTCCAACAACACCTTGATAATTTTCTAATTTCTCAGGTTTATCCCATCTTTCCACAAACGTGCTAATACCTATGAACGAGGCTCTTAAGAAATAACATAAGACAAATCTCATAAATATTCGCAATTTAGAAAAGCTCAGAACGCAATCGATGAAATTTCGCTTCTTTTCAAAAACATCTTCGGTCATTTCATTTATTCAATTCAGACAATTCAAATATCTCGCGAAACTATTGATTCTAACAAAGTAATAACTGGCGTTAAACTAATTCTCGGAACGAGAATCGAAGGCGCGGAAGAAAAAGAGGGGCGTAGCACAATGGCAATCGACGTCACGATTAATCGCCGCTATAAATTTGTCAGAGGGTGCTTATTAATTTTTCCGAAAAATGTTGTCGAGCGTCGATTTAATGCGATTCCCGGGTGACGATGGGTGATCCGAGGATTGATGGGACACCGTTAGAGACGCGGATCGGTTTAATATTTCAAGAGGCGAACGGGCTCGACGACATCGACAAATTCCGTATTATTTTAATTTCGGACGCTTGCTCCGCACTCTGTACTAAATTGGAACACCAATCAACGATTGGCCTCTTCTCGTCCTTCTACCAGATACCTCGCGAGCTCATTTTTCGTTTTCGATGTTACAGGTCAAGATGTCGTGCTATCTTCTTTGACGTTTGTCGCTGCTATTAATTTCAACTATTTGCTTCTCTATGTAGCGTGCCCCCGCCGTCTCTCTCCGTCTCTCTCTCTCTCTCTCTCTCCCTAAATGATAAAATGTATGAAGTGCATTTTTTATTTCTGCTAGAAATCTCCAATTCTGACGCTTGTAATGAATAGGGAAATAAGAAATTTATAGAAAAAGACACTATAATTTTGCAAAATGAAATTGTATTTGACAAAAGCAATGATCAGAACATAATATGTACTCCAGAACAAACGACCGCTGCAGAATGGTGAAAATCATAAAATTTTGTTTCGTACAGAAATTACTAGCACTCGCGGTTTCCTAATTTTATACCTTTAAATTCATTACTATGAATTCTATTGCGACTATTATTATGACTATATTATGACTATTCTATTAATAATCTTCGATATTCAACGGGACTACACAGGATGTCCCGTAGAATCGGGGACACATTCGTCGAATTGTTGGATTCTGCATATAGAGACAATAAAAATAGTTCACACAAACGTACACGTTCTATCTGACCTTGTTTTCGAGTTATAGCGAGTTTTTTTCCTAAACAAACCGTATCTGGGGACGTTTCACCACTGACTGTCCTGTTCCATTCTCCTTCCTGTTCAATTCTCTCGCGCAGTATTTCGACGCCATCAGCGAGCAAATTATTCCAATAAAACTCGCTATAACTCGAAGACAAGATCAAATATGGCATATATTTATATGGACTCTTTTTTTTTTTTAGTTGTTTTCGTGCACAGAATCTATCGACATCCCGTAAGTTTGCAACAAGTACCTCCCAATTCTTACATATATTTTCTTGTTGGTTTAAAATTTGACACAGTGTCAATGAAATTTCAAAATGTTTTACATAACCCGTAAAATATGGACATTAAAGTTCTCTGAAATACATGTTCAAACACTTTCGCCATCCGCTGTAGGTATAACCATCAGGCTGAAACTCGACGACGTCATCGCACACCGCTATAATTTAATTCCTTCATGCTGATTCGTCTCCATCCATGTTCCCGAACTGTTCCTCGCGTTTCTTATTTAACCGGTAGCAGGCATACTGTGAACGAAGAAGTGGGTAGAACAATCTGAAACGATCGCTCATGAATAAAACAAATCATCACGTTCAAATTGCCGGGCCAATAGGACGGCGCGTCATAAATTTTCATAAGCTCATCTTTATTAAACCGCGCACGAGCCACGTCGACGTCGACAAAGTGGCTTATTCCGCGCGACGGCAACTTCTCCTCGCGAGCGTATCGCCGCGAACGACCGAGCGTGCGCGGATCGCGACCGATCTCTTACCGATATTACGTTTACTGAACGCCGCAAGGCAAGTCTCCTTCTCGCGACGCGAGATTCCGCTGTGCCAAAGTTTTGCCAGCGTGCACGTTTCGAAGGACCAGGAATTTTCTAAAGTCTTGCCGGATTACGTTTTGCATAACGAGACTATGTTTGCTAGAGATGCCCGTGGGCAATAAAGATATTAATTTTGGTTCGATAGTAGCTTGGTTCGTTCATTTGTACGTTGCTTTTAGATATCGGATTTCTAAAGATCCCCATTTTTAGGAGCGTTTAGACGATCAACGATTACTGTCAACGTTTAAGGTATCCTCAACGTTATGGTACGTAAGAGACCCTCTTGACGATCAATATATATAATTATATACATATATACAGATATATATCGTCAATACAATATTGAAAACCTTAAACATTGACAGTAATCGTTGATCGTCTGAACGCCCCTCACGACTCATTTTATGAAATCAATTTCAAAAACTGATGGAAAAAGCAACAGATAATTAACGCGTGCGACGTTAAGTTCCTTATAACCTTATTCGATTCCGGATTAATCACCGATCGTCACGCGCTACGGTTAACAGTCATCCTTCCAATAAAAATCTATCATTGAAATGCGCGTTTATAAAGGACTGACGAAATATTTGAGGGGAAAATAGCAACGCGGCTGCGGTGAGCCGATAAAAATTCGACTGCCACGGTTTCGGATGCTTAATCCGCGACCATGTCGATTGATAAACTGTAATATACGGGATAGGCGCTGGAAAAATTGAGCCACGGATAGAAGTCGAGCAGGAGGAATGAACGAATCGATGGAGAAAGAGAGAAAGGACGAAAACATCGATGCGTCAAAGAGAGAGACGAGACACGCGGAATCGCAGAATAAAATTCACCGGTTCAAGCCGCCTGTTAACTGATTTCAACGTGTAAAACTCAATTTTCGGCGATCGCGTTTCTCCTCTCCTCCATCCCCCAAAAACCTTTAAACGGCGAGGAATTTCATTTGGCTACGTTCAGACAATTAAAAAGCGGAATAACCGGTCGCATTAAACCGATAACGACGAGGATTGTAACAAATCTGTACCGCTTGTAGCCTGTAGCTTGTAGCTTGTAGCTTGTAGCTTGTAGATTGTACCAGTGAACCACCGAGCTTGTGTGCCAGTTTTCCTCCGCTTTTTTCGGCTGTGCTTAATCTTTGGATGTCCGAAATCGTTTACATTGACGTTTATGACGGTTGGCTGCCTAGTGGTTGATATTATGTTTCATATTGATAATAACGAAATTTTGTTTCGTCGTTGATTGTCATCGACGATGTGTTAAAGAAAATGATGTTTTGTGTGATATAGGTGCGTTACGTGCTAGAAAGATTTATCGTAGAAATATTAGAAATTTGTTAGTAGCTATTGTCGTCACTATATGGTCATAATATTCCTGTGATTTCAGAGACGAGTAATTTAGATTATTTATGAAACCACAAGTAAATTTTCGCTTTATCGTTAATCAAGTATCATTAAGTATCAAATTCAGAAGATTTATCGTAGAATTATTGAAACTTTGTTAGCAACTACACATTTACCATATATAGGCCATAAAATGTACAGAATACGTTCATAGTATGAAAAGATTATCTCGTTAATTTATTCCGAAATTTATACGGAAATTTTTCGTAGAAGGTTTCTCGTTAAACTTCAGGTAGCTGCTGTACATACAATGTCGTAACTCGATAAAAAAATGTGCAAATACGTTATGCGGCTAAGTGGTTCAATATTGTTTCAAGTTTGAAATATGATTAACCCAGACTACTAATGTTTTGTTGAAAATTTAAAGGCTACGAGATAAAATTGTGACAACATATTCTATACTGTGCTTAAATCGATTTTACCGTTTAAATAACTCGATTAGGAAAGAAACCAATTTATTTTTTGTTTATTTTTAAATGAAAGTATTAGTAAACATTTCGGTAAAGATGGAAACAGAAACAGAGAACGCGAGCTGTTATTAACCAGCTTTGATGTTTCATTCTCAAAGGTTATTTCAAAAATGAAAATAAATGTATTTTCCACTGCGAAGGAATGAATATATGCGTTTTGCTTCAATTAATATTTTTATAAACACAGACGTAAATAAGAATCAAACGTACGATTGCACGACATTAACACGAAAACAGACACCGAAGACATGATATAATAAATCAAACGTTTAGAAACCAAAGACTTTGTGTAATGATGCTGACAAATGGCGCGAGTTTGTAATAATCATAAATTCCATCGAACGAGATTTTAACAAATCGTCGAAGAATTTCCAAGGAATTTTCCACAGATCCTCTATGAACGTTTAACGAACGATTTTCGAAAAATATTCTGTTTCGATATATTAGATAAAAACAGAAATTATATATCAGTAATATGTTTTTCCTTATTTCTTGGAATTGTTTTCTAACACACACACACACACACACACACACACACACACACACACACACACACACACATATAATAAATGCTTAGACAAAGATATTTTCCGTACAAATACTATATAGATAATATCTCTCTATATAAATATATAGATAAACGTAAGTGTCAATAATGTAAAAAGTAATATAGAAAATAATATGAAAATAATTATTCAAATTAATGAATAGAATCGCGCGAATCGGCAAGTAACGGGAAAAGATCGGAGGACGTGTGATTCCATTTCGTCGTCGCGGAAATATGGTAGGGGAAGAGCGACACGAATACCTCATTATGCAAATCCGCCTTAAATCGCGGCCGAAACAGCGTTCATGGGGTGCCATCGAATCACGGTTAACCGCGGGTATTCCACGTATATCTTGAATCGCTGCTGGATGCTCGATCGAACCGATCAATGCCTAGCCACCAACGGCTGTTTTATCGTTTACCGTTCCATTCAACGCGTTCTCATGGGCCATCGTCCAATATCATCGAAATTGCTCGATGCTCTTGGAGAATCAACGCTGATCACTGAGAAAATGTCGTTGAATAGAGAGGACCCTTTACTAACAGGGACTCGTTTTTAACTCGATATATCAATTTAGAATCATAAAATCGTTCGATATTCAAATGAAACAACGCTAATGGCGGATGACAAGTTCCCACAGAAAATATATTTAACATAACGTACAATAGATCGAAAACATTAAAAAATCAAGAAAGAGAATGAAAAATACGAAAGAACGCGCTAAGGAAACAAAGAAACGCGTATACTATATAAATATAAAACGCAGTATAAACGCATAATTTAAAACATACAGAAACATACAGAACGAATTTCAGCAATGAAAATTTCAAACAAGTATTAACAAACAATCAAACGCTGAGTTTTCGACAAAACCGGAGATAAAATAGTAAGAACGTTTGAAAATAAAAGGACAAAGTAAAGAACAAAGCAGAATAATCTCAACATAGAGAATGGAAGAAAAGGAAAGTACGAAATGTATGAAGAACGAAAAGCGAATGTATCATCGAGACTGAAATGGCAGGGATGTCAGCTATGACGCGTTACGCACAACTGGCCGCTCGCGTCTCGCGTAATTGCACGGTCGTAATGCAAAAATCACGGAGACGAAATCGGGCGTTAGAACCGTAACTTTGCCCCGTAATTTCTCTATCCCATGTTAGGGGGAATGGACGGCGGCGCGGAGAACGCAATTACGATGTCAAAGAAGACGCGAGTCCTTGGCGGGAAAATGTCCCGTGGAATCGAGAGGAAATAAAAGAGGAGCCGGCACGGAACGTTGGACGTTGTCGCGGAGGAAACAGCTCCCAGAACTTTCATTAGGCGAATCAGAGCTGGTTTGCTCGCCGCGATCCCGACGAAAACTTGGGAGAATTTTGACGGAGGCAGACCGGCCGAGAAGTGCTGGCAACATGAGAACGAAGATGCGATCGGCGAATCGGAAATCCGTTGAAAGAATTTCGATTTAGGTTTAAACTTGACTCGACCGGCGCTAAATTCTTTATTTTCGACTTTTTTCTTTATTGACGCCGTAAATCGATTTGGCGCTTAACGAGACGTACGTCTCAAAACGTTCGACTCGAGTGGGAGATAGACGTGTCCTAATTGTGAGATTCGATCTGTTTATTTAGGAGTGAGTGATTACCTTCAAGTCAGAATTGAAATCAATCATTATAGGTAAGTTATATCAATGAAAGAATATCGAATTTTTATATTTTGTTGAGAAAATATTTTAAAGGAACGTTAGTTTTTAGTAACGTGGACTATAATGCAGTGTAATAGGGAAAAGTGAGGTAAAAATAACTTGCATCCAAAGTAAGGAAAAAATACTTTTATTTCATCGTTCGCCTGTTATCATGCACATAATGTAAGAACTTCAAATTGCAATTATAAACATCTAATGGAGTCGTGTGACGAAGATTTGAAAATATACAGAGGCTTGAACGGTATACCATAAACTATGGAAGTTTAAGTGTATTACATGTATAAATAATAACAAAAATTGGTAGTAACTATTTTCTATAACTAATCCTTTTGACGCTTCGACCCTCTTTCCAATTCTCCTTATTAAAAACTGTCCCCACGTCTCTTACGCAATACCGTTCATGATGATACCGCACACAATATATGTCCGTAACATCGTTATTCCGAATTCTCAAATCTTTATTAAGAAACCGCGTTAAGAAAACGCGTTGCACAAATTCACCGCGAAATTTCCACACAAAGCAAACTCGTCCTGGTGCTCGTCCTGGTCTTCGACGAACTATTCATAAACCGCAAGAACGCGTGACCACGGTGTTCCTTTCTTCGTTAATTCCCAGGCAAGTTCCGCCACTCCATCGAGACCTCTCTAAGAAGCAATGAAACTCAAGCAAAGAACGTCCGCACGTCGTTCTAAGGTGGAAACTGGGGATTTGCATGGAAAGAACGTAGGAGCCAATCCGAGACGCGAGAGAAAAAGCCGAGAAGGTGATAGTAGAAAGAAAAGAGAAGAAAAGAAAAGAAAAGAAAAGAAAAAAAAAATAAAAGAAAAGTACATCCGTATCATTCCCATCGAACGAGCACGAATAATAGCCTAATCACCAATCTCTTTCGTGAGATTGCATCTCTCGGTAGTCACGGAGCAAATCCATTCCGATGGCTGTCTAAGTATCCGAGTAAAGGAACAAGAGTAGCAGATGAGACGGATTTCGAATCAGGCAAATTTCCTGACGCTATTCGCGGATTGCGGCTATCGAGCGGTTGAATGGCAGCGAAGAGCTTCCTTAAGAAGCCCCGTTCAATCAACTTTCCTGGTTATTCTCACTGTTTGAGCGGGAAACGCGCCGCCTTCCTGGCCGTGTCGTAACCCAACCCTCTTTACAGAAGCTGTAAAGACGAGTATCCGCCCCTGTAATCCCTGCCGCCTGTCTTTATATATAGGGATTCACGCCTTTGCCTTTCGTTTCCCCGGTACCGTTAACAATCGTTTTCGCCATCAAATCTATGTATAATATAGGTGACAAATTTATCCAAATATCGTGGAAATAGATATAGGATTTTTATGCGAATTCATGTTTCAACGAAGTAACTGCAATAAATAAATAAAGTGACGCTGTATGCAAATTTGTTTCGTTTCCTACTTTGCTTCACTTTCACTTTCGTATTGTATTTGTACACATTTCCTCTGATAATGTTACCGTGATCATTCTAATCATTGCGGCTGTCTACCTGTTAACATCCACAACTTGAGAAACTAAAACGAAAACCTTGCACATACATTTCTCACAAAAAAACACCACCATAAAACACGAGCAGATTATTAAATGTTCAGACTGGAAGTTCGTTTTGACGTTGCAGCCATCGAATTGGATTTACCACGGGTCTCGAAACTGGAAAATCGTTCAGGCTGTTAAAAATCTGCGTTGAATCGTCCATAATTACGGGATAGGAGGAATTAACCGGCGAATTAGTCGGGTGACTATCGTCGGATAATAGACGGTCAGGTCGTATGATTTGCGACTAATTGGACGGCATGAAATTTCGTGGTTATCGCCGCGTGGGCGGATCTTCTTTTCGCGGGAAAATTGCTACGTGCGTGAAAATTAACCGGGGCGATCGTGCGTGAACGAGTTAATTTTATTAGACGGAGGAAAAAATTGCAAGGTTACCTCGTAGGTGGGGGATGAGTAAATTGAAATGTGAGAATATCGGGGGAAACGAACACGTCCCGCGATGTTTTTTGGCGCTTTTTGGCGCTTTTCGACGCTTTTCGACGCTTTTCGGCGCTTTTTGGCGCTTTTCGACGCTTTTTGACGCTTTTCGGCGGGTAATTTCCGTGAAACACTTAACGCCACGTATTTTTCATTAGGATAATGGGACCGCTAAATCGAGAATGTTTATCGTTGCGTTTTAATTACTTGCTGCAAATGGTGCAATTAACGGCCTGGTAACTGTTCGGGCCACTTATCGTGCTTTCGATTCGTTTGGTTATTTCTTTGGAATGGGGTAGTAGGAAGAGTGGTTAAAAAGGATGGAAGTATTTTTATTCGTTACGCATATTTTTACGTTATAGATTACGCATGTTTATACAAATTGGTATTTTTATGGACTGGATTAGACAAATAGAAATTAAGAATAGATTTATCTCATTCGCTACATATTATAATGAATATTCCTTTCTAAATTGATTATATATTGGAGATATATCGACTCACCTATTTTTATCTACTTTTGTTTGAAAGAGTTGCATACATCAGCTTGTTTGCGAGACTTGTTCGCGCAAAAACATATTTTTTACTTCAGTTTAAAAGCTGCTAATGAAATTATTAAAGAAATACATGCAAACGATGAGATCAAATATCGCTAATTAAAACAGAAAATTATACAGAAAACAAATAGGCAATCACATCCATCAAACTGTACGGAACGATTGAAATTCCCATTTACACGTGAGTATATCATTAAAAGCACGCTCGCGTCCCATTTTTCGTTCGACACCTTCCCTTTTCACGCAAGCCCTTCAAAGGCCCAATGTATATACCAATCATGCATTCACTGTAAAACAATGCCTCTGAAATACCTGATAAACTCTATGAATATCGAATACAATTCCACTAATCACTATCGCGTTCCATTAGTTACCAGTCATTAGCAATATATAATTCCTGAAATTCGATGTAACCTCCAATTTTCCACAAAACGTCCAGCCGCTCATTTTCCCAAAGGATCACATAGAAAAACAAAATATATATCTAGATTCCGTCTCTTTAAATTATGTTTACAGACATATTCAAATATAATCGCGTAAGAATCCACAGTCTACTCGTAGCAGTGCTAATGAAAATTCAAAAGTTGTTGAACTGTACACTTTTATGACCCTATACAGGGAGTCTCGGTTTTTCCTGACCAAACGTTATCGGTTTTTTCTTAAAGCTCGTTGATAGGTTATAACACGAAACAACGATATTATATCCATAGCGTTACTACGGTACAACTTGTAAATTCTAACTCGTCTAACAAATACGATCTAAATAATATAAGCGCCTTATCGTTGCCGAACCCTTTGATTAGTACCTCATTTTAAGAGAACAGACCCGAGATTCGCAGACAGTCGATGGTACAATGACATCGACACGCGTGTGGATCGTACGCGGGTCGATTATAATTGCGGCAAGTGAACTAACCAGCAAATTAGTCGGCTGACAAGCGTCGGGTAATAGATGCAGGAGGAAACTGAAACCGGATGATTCATGCTTGATTGGACGGCGCGAGACGCTTGGTTGCCCGTCGCTAACAATAGACTGCATAATTCCCTCGAATGAGATATGCCGTGTCTGAATGGATCCGAAGGCCTCGTTCCGCGGGAGAATATCATACGCCGTCATTCAATCCTCGATCCGCCTACCAATTATTAGAAAAGAATCGTAGCCTGTAGTGTGACGGATCTGGACCCCTGACCTCGCTAATCACGAATATTGTTCGACGATCGACGACCGCCAGACATCCAGCTCGGAATGCACAAGCTGGAAACAAGCGAAGACACTAATGACGTTCGATCTAACCATGATGGACGTTCGCTGTCACTGGTTTTGTGACTTGTTGACTCTGTTCAACGGATAGGTGAGATATGCGCTAGCATGCTAAAGGATGATTAGCGGTGATTTGGTTTACGTTGATTTTATTTATTAGGTGTATATATGATGGCTCGTGGAGGATGATTTAGGGGCTGGTTTGATTTGATGAATTTCTGGCCGAAGCGAGTGTTACGATACAGGGATTAAATTACGTGCGATATTCGGTAGGATGAGAGTAATATTGTTTTTTATTTTACATTTTATAAAGTTATCAAACATCTCGGCAGACAGATTTCGTGTTTATAAATTTATGTGTAATAAACAGATGGCACAAATAATTGCAAATTCCAAAGAAAATTTTTAAGATTAATATTTGTCATTGATCGTGAAATGCATTCTTCTATGCAGTTTAATTTATGGAGTTGATGACGAACGTGCGAGTCGCATAGTATTAGAATATTTACGGTGGCTGCGAAAACTATTTACACACTTGTCTGTATCTTATCTATCTTTAACTGTAATGTTAACTGTATCTTATATTACATTATTTACGTAATAATCAATTAAATTCGGATATATTAAATTTCGTATCATAGCAAAGTGTTTACTACTAGTAGTAAAAAAAAAGAAAAAGAAAGGAGAAATATAATCGAGATTGCAGACGAAAGGGAGAAAAAGGGGTGATATAAATAAAGAAAGTGAGAGTGTGAATAGAAACTGCGAAGATGCAAACGAGCGAGCCAAAAGCAGCCAAACGAAAATGAAAAATGAAAACGATAATCAACGATATGTATCTATGTGTGTGAATGCATCTTTCCGATGCTCAGAAATACATAACTATATTCGCTAGAGAAACTCATAAGGCTAAAGAAATATTGTAAAGCACAGTTTTATTGGAAAAATAAACTTTTAATTATTTATTCCATCGACGTAGTAACAAAAATTCGGTGAATGTAATTTTTTTATTTTGTTTATAATTATAAACTTTGCACTGCAATTAAGCGCCCAAGATACGAATGAAAAAGAGAATAACACCGACGTGGGCATTGGTTCATGAAATTTATCTTGTCCTTTTATCATTATACTTTATATATATATATGTACTATATGTATTATATATATATATACTGTATATAATATATATATATATATATATATATATATATATATATATAAAGTACAAAACAAAAATTATATTTATGAAAAAATGACATTCACCGAATTTTGTTACTACGTAGATGAAATAAATAATTAAAATTTTATTTATGTATATTATCTATATATATAAAGTTTAATGATAAAAAGGTTATATATATTCGTTTTGTCTTATTTATCACTCGAAGAAATTTACCAACGTGGCTAACGAACGTAGCAACGACTACCGTGTTAAACAAACTCGATAGCCTCGAAGAGAGTGAGCTAGTTTTCGTCGGTTACAACCAAATTGAGAGCTGCATGCGAGCATCGAGCAAACTGAAAATAAAAGGGGGTGAAATAGGCTTTTCTATTGGGTCCTGCTTCTGTTCAATTCAATTTCACCGCTCGTGATTGTTATCGAATCAGACAGAAAAACGGGAAACAACAACGAGGAAGGAAAGATCGTGGTCAATGGCAGTTATACACACGAGAGGCACGTTATTCTGTGGCTGACTCGCGCTAAGAATCGGTAATATCGTTCTCGTATAACTGTCTCGACCGGTAGTCTTCCACGTGGACCGTTTTCGTAATGGAATGTGGCCGCGGACATGTGGAAAACCAGGAGAACCGTATTCTCTTCTGGCTGTACGGAAAATCGCGAATAACAGCGATGAAGGCTGTTGTAGAAATCGGTGTACAGCCGCAGAAAATGGAGAAATATTAGTTGTTACGGTTGTCGATTGTGGCCGAGCTCTCTGGCTTTCGTTGAGCAGTGTTAACCATTTCGTGATAAACGTGCGGTGACTGCAAAAAGTATTAGCATGTACTCTTATTTTTCAATTAAGCCTCTTTTTCATCTGGATTTACATTTTAGCAACGATAACAGTTACAAGTGGCACAGAAATAGTTTATCTATACGCATGTTAAATAAGAAAGCCGTATCTCCAGTGAAACTGAAGACATAACAGTTTAGATATATTTCAGACGTGTGTAAAATCGATGCCTAGTTATTGAATACTAAAAGTCATTTTTCTTAAAACCAGCTTTTCGCCAGATACGCCTATTTCAACTAACACGGCAGAATATATCGCAATGAATTATATAAAATATTTAAATATTCACGCGTACATGTATTTGTTTCCTACAAAAAAAAAAAAAAAAAAAAAAACAGATTTTCTTCTATTTCTTACCATATTTCTATATATTTTTGCGTGTCTTTATTACGTATTCCTATTTATTCATCATCTCATTGTTATGATAAGGAATGCTTGCCGGGTTAGTAGGATTCGTGGTAAGGAGCTTAATTCGTTTTCCATACGATAAAAATTTCAAATATCAAGCATGGGTTGCGTTACCGCGACGTGGACCGAATTTACGACGAGGGCGTGACTTTGTCGCTGTTATTGAGATTTAGAACTTGCGTGTTCCTTTTCCTTGGATCTACTCGAGGCAATTATTCACGAACAAAGCCAGCCACAAATTTTAACTCGAATTTAAAATTAAATTACTTGAACAGCTTATTTTTCCTTATATCACAGCATCAATCTTCGTTTTTAACTAAAAATGATAACAACTATAAGGCTGAAGAGTTTCGGTCAACAGATACTTACAATAAATTCCGAAAAAAATGTTAAAATCTTCAAACTTTACTCAATCATTTCATCATTATGATACTCAGCCAATCAAGTAACGTACAAGAGTAGCGTGAACGTGTCATCATTAAGGCACGTGATCAAGGAAAATTATAGTCTCATCAAAGTTCAAAAGGAGATACATTGCAGAAGCTCGCCATATAGACACGTAGATCGATCATATGTAAATCAGGTATAGAAAGTTTTAATAAAATTTGAACAAATATAATTTGTCACAGTACTATAAAATACTTTGATAGAATAGCAGTTAAGAGTTGTAAAAAAAAAAAAAAAAAAAAAAAACAAAAATAAGATCATCGATAGAACATGAATAGGAAATAGAACTATTCTCACAAAGCTTTGCTAAAAATCACGATTCGCGACTGAACCTGTCTCGTCAAAAAGAAAGAGCTACGTTGTAGTTATGACGCGGTAGATAATCTTCCTGCAGCCACGAATCAAAAGCAAACTTCATCCGCTCGAATAATCCTGGGTCCAAGTCTTCGTCCTTTTCTTCTGGTAAGCCATTGCAATCAGCCTGCAGCTTTACACGAAACTTTGTGGCAGCTGCATTAACGTCACAGACCGGTTCGCCCGTGCAAAGACACTGCTAACAATTTCCCCGTTTCGCCTCTAGTCGATGTCGCATGGAAACGAGTCTTGTGTTCATACCAGAGACTATGGTTTCACGTGAAAGCAAATGGGTTACAAGATTTCGACGTGGATCCCGCGGTCGTTTGTGTTCAACGCGGCTCCCGCACCCTGGGAATCATCGCTTTAGATGTAACCACTTTATGGTGCATATATACACTGATTCCCATAACCGCTTTCATTCTTCATTCGTTTAGCTGGATTCTGCATTGTGGTTCGTTTTGGGTTTCTTATGTTCGAAGTCTTTCTTGCGTTTTTCATGATTTTTTGCACGGCTCGTGTTCGCTTGACATAGTTGTAATTCAGTAGTGTTTGGTTTTTTAGTAAGTTTGTGTTATTTAGAATTAGAAGATCTTTCACGAATAGATGACATATTTGTGACCCTTCGAGTTCCGATCGTGTTATCAGCACGTTACGCTTTGTTCCGAAGTTTGGTGAATATCCCAATTCAATTTCTCAGGGTAGAATCTTTTAGATTTGTAACGATGCGATCGAAACTCGAAGAATCACAAATATAGCGTATGTATATATTTCTTTGCCATTTACAGGCTTCCAGCTTCGATAACATTTCTAGTTTCTTTAAATATCTATGTATAATTAATCTTGGAATATTCAAGACTATAATACTTCTTACACCGATATACTTTTTCTCCAATTCAATAGATCACGAATTCTATGTATGTTCATTTAACGTTCCGATAGAAGAGTAGATATACACATCCCTCTTCCTCCATTATTAATTTCGAATTATAGAACCATAGAACCATCGGTTCTCTTGAATACCGTTTCACTTTCCATTTTTAGAACCACGTACTACATGAACATACTTTGTCGCTCTTTAACTAACCATTCAACTTGCATATCCACAAACTCCATTTCCTTTTTTCCATCATTAATTACGTGTATTCATACCTAGCATCCCTAATTTACGCTGCGGCTTGTTTTTCATTCTTTCCACCCTATTTCTTTCCACTCTCTCTCTCTCTCTCTCTCTCTCTCTCTCTCTCTCGCAAACCGTCCCGAGTACTCGGGTTTTCAGAATAGTCTGCACGTTTTATTTTTCGTCGTAAGTGTAGAAATCCTCCGTTGTATTCTTCCTCCGCGGTGACCTCGCGTACTCTAGCCACCCCTTGCGTGTGCCCTTTTATTTCTTCGATCGATCTTCGTTCTTGCTCCACCAATCCTGGAGAATCGACTTGAAGAACTTCTTTTCCCCCTCGAAAGTCGCGATTTGCCTCATCGAGCGCGCGTTGAGACACGTTTTTCGACCGGATGTCACGTTGCGCTCGTAAATTCCTGTCTTTCGCGGTTACGTTGATCACGTTGATTACGCGTTCGAATACGGTAAGAATAGCACAATTCTTCCTCGAAATGTCCATCCAAAATGAAAAACGCCACTTGTTTTCGGAATAGTTGATGTTATTATTGTTTTATTGGGTGACTTACAGGAGATTGACCGAGGGTTCTAACGTTATAATACGATTAAAGTAGTGGGGTCGCTAAGGGAGAACCGGTCGGATATTGCGCGGGATACTCACTTTGAGATTCACGTACTACGAGTTCATAAGTTTCCGCACACTTGGTATATTTATATGCACATAGTAGTGATCGTTGCGTATAGTAAATGATCGTTGTAATAACAAGTTCCCAACACCTGTTGGTAAGTGTGCATGTTGCACGTACATACGACGTTATACAATGGACAAAGTTCCCAATCCGAATGTAGTATTATTTAAGTTTAAATTGCTCATTGATAAAAATCTTCCTCCAAAAAATTCTACGATATTACATCTTGTAAGATACAGTAAGCGCTATTCTCATGTAACAGTTTTTATTTACAAAGAACACTTATCTCAACGATATGATTCGATTAAAGTACGCTTCAAGATCTGAAATTAATACTCGAGCGCTGCTCCAAGTACTGCTTATTTGAAATAAAATTTCGAAAGTCATTACGTATTTATAGGGTTTCAGAGTACAAGAAACGTATTCCTAGAATCTGTATCGTAGAACGAAGAATAAAAATAAAATTTTTCAATTTCATATCTTACAAATGGCAGTTATTTAATATATCTAAATATACTAGTAGTTGGAATCATTAACTTGCTACGGATATCGTTATAAACAAGCAGAGTTCTCTACTGAAAGTTCGCAAGAAAGTAATTGCGTTCCAGCATTCCACCAATAATACTAAGAAAGCTCTGTTCCTTCTTCATATCAAATTTATTCTCTAAATTACGGACACACTTTACTCAGCCTCACCCTCTGCACGTTCCTCAATATTCCAAGAATCAAATATTTCTCATTCCTCTCTAGGTACCCCTATTTCCTTGTTCGCTGTCCCTCATTACATCTCCCTCTCGTATCTCCACTCTCGTTCACTCAATATCCATATTATTTTTCATTTCTTCAAATTACTATCTTCGTCGCGCACTCTTTCTCCCCGCTAGATCGCTTTTTGTTTGTCCGCTTCGCTTTTTATTTCAATCCCTTCTGTTTTCCTCTCCAACGTATACGAAATGTTTTTCTACCACTTTTTTCGGTCAAACTGTAAGAAAACGATCTACAAGTAAAAATAACAAAAATATATTGCGCGAAGCTTGGCTCTAAACCCTTCGTTACCGAATTTTAGGCAAATATTGAACGCAATCTCCGAGTCTATGTATGTATGCGTGGTAGCAGATCTTCCGTTATAGAGAATACAAACAATAAATCGTAGTTACTTTATCTCTACTGTAAATAATCACAGATAAGTAAAGAAATGTCTAGATTCTTATCGCACAATCTCATCGTGATGTATGTTGACAAAAATTCAACATCGATACATGAAACTTATTACGTTTCAAATTTCTTGTAAATCGTATTAAATATCTTTGAAGTAAATGTATATAAGATACTTTATTATACTAATGCTAAGTAAGTTGATAGTAAATGGTAAATATCCTTTCTGAAGAATATCTAAAGTTTACTAAATAATCACTTACGTTAATTCTTCCCGTGTAGTTGCTCCTACACTATGACGATAAACTAATTAATCATTTTGTTTTATTTTCAATTGTAAATTACGCTCCTACGATTTGGTCAGAAGAGTAAGAAACATTCACTTACCGCTTCTAAATGTCTTACAACTCTCATCATTCGTAAAAGAGTCTTTTCCCTTCTTAAAAAAAAAAAAAAAAAAAAAAGAAGAAAAAAAAGAAAGAAGAAGGAAATAGAAGACGGTTGGCGTAAACACAAGAAACATCGAACGGCCTTCCAGGGTGTGTAGGCGTTACGGATAACGTTTAAAGGGATGAAGGCGTCGTTGAGACGCCAAGCTATACGCCTATATAACTACCCTCTTCACTGTTCTATCCCGGGTGCTGTCTCGCTTATTTTTATTTTCTACCGACCTGTATTCCCGCGGAAATCCACACACTTTTCATACCTGCCGTCAAGCGTTCCCATTTACGATGTTTCAAGCTGTATTTCCTCCTCTCTCCCTTTTTTTTTTTTTTTTTTTTAACCAGTACAGCTTTCCTTCTTCTTGTTTTTATTCTGTCTTTCGTTTTCTATCTTTTCTTGGGGAGACATATTGTATGAAAGCATTCATTTTTTAATTTTTCACTCTTGGTCACTTTAGTATTCCTTTTTATGCCTTCAAAACAGGTGGGAAAAGAAGGATAAAAGATAGAAAAGGGGAAAGAGGAATTCTGTGTGATATTGCCCGAGTGCAACTCTTTCGTTTTTCTTTCTTTTTCTTCTTCTTCTAACTGGGATATTGGATATTGGGACGCTATGATAAAGGAAGTGTGTAAAATGTTATTCGCTTTTCAATTTTTTATTCGTGACAATTACAGTATTCTTTTTTCATGTTTTTAAAGTAGGTGGGAAAAGTGGAGTAAGAGAGAGAGAGAGAGAGAGAGAGACAGGAAGAAAGAGAAATTTTGCACAATATTGCAAAAAGGCTAGATGCCGTAATCAAAGTAAGGAAGTAATTTTTTTTTTAAATTTTTTGTCACAATGTCTGTCAAATATATTCAAAGAAGAATATCGCCAAATATTTAATAGCTGCTAGCTTACATCACGTTTTTTCCATTCCTCCCATCTTCCTATTTCTAGTGTATACAACTCTTTTGGAAGCTTTTCAGACTCCGTATGCCTCGTCACGTATGATATTCCTCTATTTTTGATCGGCCGGTCCGAGTAATATTAGCAACGGTGCATATGAAGTCGTAAATAAAGGAGGCGCTTGTCTATGTCTGAACTTTTAAGACACGTTCTCTTCGTTGCGAGAATAGAAAACTGTTTTCTATGCCATATTAAAAAGTAGTATATTTCAATAAATATACCTACTATACACATGTTTATAATTCATATAATATGATGAAGATATATTGTTAATAAAAAATAGTGAATCAGTTTCTCATTCTCTCCCGTATTAAATCTTTCGCTAATTCTACCAATCATTCAAGATTAATTCCAGAGATGTCAGCAATAGCATTATTTGTTTCAACTAATTTTTCACGAAACGGTATTCCGAAATGAATGAATTCTAAGCTGACATCTTCTTAATTTCTACGTAACATACAGTGATTCCAGATTTTTTATGCTTTCATGTTAATACAAATAAATATTAATTTCATCAAAAATACCAGCACACAAATTTTATATAAAAGGATTTCAATTTAGACTACTCTTACCCAAGCAATAATTCTATCATAAACTAAATAATCTCTAGGAAACTGACCTCGAACGATCAAAACCCACATACATAGCAATACAGTGATTTTTAAAAAACATTATATACCGAATGAAATATTTATGATTCGACAAAAGAGACGTTTCTACGTACCTCTTTATGTGACACTCTTTTACCCGAAAAACGAGCGGAATACGAAAAATTCGGCGAGCCATTTTCAAAGTGGTATACAGGGAAGCGAGTACGCCGCATAAGAGAACACGAAAGTAAAAGAGAGAGAAAGAGAGAGAAGATATGCCCGGTACCACGCATTGTAGCTTGTATTTAATGCGACCGAAACGTCCCCAAGAGACGCCGCGTTATACATACCTAACTACCCTTCTCTGTAACCTGTCTCCCACGTTGGTTATCTTTATCTGTCCTCTGCCGCTCTTTGTTATCCTTCACAGTGCCATCACGTCAACATCGATTCGATTCTGCTAGACACCAGTCTCAAATGTAAAATAAGCTTATCCTCTCGTAAAATATCCATCCATTAGACCACCGTTTTTTTCCATTTCCTCTTCGTTGTACTAACCACGTTACTTTCAACCACGAAATTCTTTCGCTTGAACGCTGTCCACCCTCTGCAAGTCTGAATTCTTTCGATCCGACCATTCAGTAACACGGTTGTATTGTTATCTGTTTCGCTCTCTCTCTCTCTCTCTCTCTCTCTCTCTCTCTCTCTCTTTTAATGTATGTGCGCGTTCGTGTACATTTGACCTAAACATTGTCGTATCCATTCTCAATTAC
This sequence comes from Bombus pyrosoma, assembly GCF_014825855.1. NCBI lineage: Eukaryota > Metazoa > Arthropoda > Insecta > Hymenoptera > Apidae > Bombus > Bombus pyrosoma. The sequence continues at coordinate 11,472,558 of NC_057774.1, forward strand.
GTTTTTCTTTCTCTTCTTTTAATTACACAGCTCTCTCCAACCGAAGACTGATATTCCTCCACGCTCCTGTTACTTTTTTCCTACTTGTCCAACCTCCCACCACGCCACCTTCTTCCCTGATTAACTCCGGTGTATCCAGCGGTTTTATGCGACGAACGCTTCCGAGTTTACTCGGACACTTTCCTTTTTACTTCCGTTCTTTCTGTCGCCGGATTATTGTCCGTTGTTCCCCCTTTTTATCATCCTTTCCGACGCTGACAGTTTACGCTCGGCCTCGTCGTAACTCCCCCTCTCTTTGTTCTTATATCATGTCCTTTCGTCCTTTCTTTTTTCATCTGGTTGACTTCCAGAGTTTCTTTTAGGTACCGTGAAGCGTGCATCACCGTCGAACGAGTTGCGCCACCGTATCGCCAACCAGTGTCTCTATTGGGAACGTTCCTTTCGCTCGAACGCCACACGTAAAATCGTAGACGTCTTTTTTGCCTGTTCGTGTTCTGCATCTTGCTTTCTTGCCCGATCGTTCTTTGATACGTTCACTCTTACGGTCGAATAAACTCTTCCAACGGGGGTGAATGACGTTTTCGGCGCGAGGGTGCCTCGAGTTACAGCGAAATGTCTGGAAGAAACGTTGCGGAGGAGGTACTTTCGGCGTGCTTTTGAACGAAGGATGGAAAGGCTGGGTATATATGTATATCTTTCTTTGTAAGTATTAGGACATCTGCTGGTCTTGTACAGAACGCGAGACTTGACCTGGATCGTCAGGCAAACGATAAATCGATCAATATTTTGTGCCTGTATAAAAATTCGGCGTTTAAAACGAGCGAGGAAGAAATATGAGGAAAGTATTTTTTAAGAGTTGATGAAAGATGGCGAATTAATAATTAAGTGTTGACGAAGAATTTGCTGATTTAAATGTCATTAGAAAGATTTAGGATAAGTTAAATAGCGGAATAGGAAAAATTTGTCTCTTTGTGAGAGTAATTTTTTTCATCATTGCGGAATGAATAACGTTTGAAGAGGAAATAAAACGGAAAGTGTAGCTACGCTGTTTAGGTTTGGATTAAGATCTAAAAATGAATTTCTTAAAGAAGAAAGAATTTTTTAAGATATAAAATATATTCGCAAAATATAACATTTAAGGTAGAGATATAGAAAATTAGAAATTAATATAAAAAGTATAGTTTCATATCTTAAGAAAAGTGCAATTAAACTGCTGTATATTATTTTTGGACGACATTCTACACAACTAATTTAGTAAAATTTCAGAAAATTCACACAATGATAATTCTTGAAGAAAGTATGATTAAACTGTTGTATTGCATTATCGAACAGTATTCAAGTAACGATATCGTAAACAAGTTACGAATAATAAAACTGATAACAGAATATCTTTCATCTTAATAGAATTCATTTGCAGTACGGTATAACAATGATGGTTTATATAGTAAACAGAATTGAAAACGCGCCCGAAGGGGTATAGGATGGTTGAAGCAAAGGTCGTTAAAGTGGGCTGCTGATGCATTCATCCCCTAGAGCTATTCCCTTTCCGTTGATTATTCATTATGCGTCCATCTTCTTCATCGTTGCACACATTTTTCCGTTACTCTACTTTAATGTTTCCTGCCTCATTTTTGCCCGCGTTGCATTTAATTTCCTCGCAAATTGGTTTTCGCCGTTTCAACCCCTCGTTCTTCATTCGATACTTGCCCTTTCCTCGCGAATTCCTTCCCAGCTGATCCTTTTTTGTGCGTTTCCTTCTTTTCCGTGTTTACTCATGCTAATTAAAGGGCACACGCTTCATTTTCTTAGAAACTTTAGAAACTTTCTTTATTTTACAAAGAGCTTCGGAATGGTTTTCTTGAACGTTATTCTCTCGCGATTTGTTTCGAAAACTCAATTCTCAAAACACAAATGACACATTTCTATAAGTTCATTTATGCCAACAAAATAACACGAACAATGCAAATCTTGGAAGAAATTGAAAAAAGAAATAGCTCTTCTGTGTTTAGATATCAATCCATCTACGTTTCTTATCTTTTTTTTTTTTTTTTTTTGTTTATTTTCAAAACTATAAATCGTTCTGTCCTATTATATCTACCTTTCTTCCCCCTTTCTTCCTGTTTTCTCCTATTTGCATTTATCGCAACCTTTGCTATCCATTGCCTAATTCTCATTTTCTGCCCCTTCTTTACATTAAACCATCCATTTCCTTCATCACTCCCTTCTCTTCTACATCTTTACTTTTTACTCATCTCTATTTTTTATATTATTTTTTATAGTTTCGTACGTGTTTTCTCTCTCTCTCTCTCTCTTTTCGTTTTCCATCCGATGGCCATAGCTCTCGAAGACACGCACAGAGAGACGAGGAGAGCGGGGAATATTATTCAAAGTAAGATTTACATTTTTACGACGCCACCATTTTCTACCGAAGCCACCGACGAGAATAGGAATTAGATTCATTTACATATATACGCGAGAGCACGGTACCTTCTCACGTAAAGGAGATTAATGCCTTGATTAGTTCGTTTTCCGCGACTTATCGCTCGCTGAGGCCCCCGTGCGCGTTTCCAACCCCCATTTCACGTTTCTCCTCTTCATTATACCGCCAGAGATTCGCCGCCTCTCTGACGCTATTCCGGCTTACTTTTTCACTTGCCTACGGTTCGATCCACTCGCGGCAATTCGCTAAGCCGTGATCTATTAGGCCTGCAATCCGCTTCCACCCGTTGACCTTCCGTCTCCATTCCCTTCGTCCTTGTCTCCTCCTTTTATGCTTTCGCCGGTATAATCGGAGATAATCGATGATGTTTAAGAGGAAACAGCTAGAGTTATACTTTTCTGTTTCTTCCTTGTTCTTTCTTTTTACTCTCCTCGTTTCTATTCTACTTTCTTCTCCGCCTATTTTCCTCAAATCTGTTGGGTGTGGGTGGATAAGTCGGTGTATTGGGTAGACGTATTGGTCCCATTAGTAATGCAGCTTTTTCTGGGAATCAAGTTGAGAACGATGGAAGTTATTATCGTCGGCGTTCTATAAAATTAAGATAAGGAATTTTTTATTTGTTCGTTGGAAGGAAGAGAAGTTACGCCACTTTCGAAATAAACGGTCTATATATTTAAACGGTCTATCTAGTCTAATTTTTAGAGGTCGCGTTTTACAAAAGGTGTTGATGATAAATGAGACGAAAAGGCAGCTTAGTTCAGTTTGGTTTATTCGAGCAGAGTTCGTGCAGCTTAGCCAGCCGTGAAAACAGAACAGTTCGTCTTTTGTGCCAAGCGTTCGATTGATTTACCCAAAGCTTTCCGTATCGTATCAAAGATTTCCGATAACTGGCACGCCTTTAAACCTCCGCGCCTACCACTTCTTGCATCGGTCCCTGATCCGGTTACAAAATACGTTCTCCGGTAAACCCCGACTAGTCTTGTTTGAGATAAAGCCCCTCGTTGTCAACTATTATTTCTTCCAGCTTCTGTCTAGCAAACTCTTTTTATCTTATATCATGTGTTTTCTGTCACGTATAAAATTCACGAAGATGAAAAAGCTTTACTAAAAAACGAAAGAAGGACAATGCCTTTTTTTATAGTAGTATAAATTAGTAGTACAGATATTAAAACAATAAAAAATATAATATTTTATAATAGTATTTTCTAATATCATTTTCATTTATGACTTAATAATACAAAAATGAGGATATAGATTTGTCTTAAGATTTTAAAGGAGTATAAAAAGAAAGAGCTGAAACTAAACTAAAATATTGTAGTAAAAATTTTATATAAATATTTGTTTATTGGAAAATTCCAGTGCATGGTATTATTATGCTCGAAATACAAGTCAAATTATTTTATATTGAAATAAAATGCCCCTTCTGAAAGTCAAAGATACCAATATCTTTCAGATAAAAATATGAGCCCGTCGCAGCATGATAGCTATCTGAAATGAAACTCGAATTATTTTAAATCGGAATAAAATGTCTCCCCTTGAAAATCGTAAATAAACATTTGTTTAGTGAAAAGATAAAGGGACGTTAGTTTCCCGAATAGACGTTCTACAGTTTCTAAAACTTCCTTCTATATAATGCGATTACATACACGAGTATACAGCCAGTTAAGATAAATTTCTATTAAAGTTTCTATTTTGAAAAGAAAAAAGAAAAAAGAAAAAAGAAGAAAGAAAAAATGAAAGTTGAGAAATGTAAGTTCGATTGCGAAAGAAGGTGCTAGTCATAAAATCAAGTATTATATCGTAGTTTCCTGCTTGTGGCAATAGTTTCTTAAATATTGAAAAAAAGAATCGCTGCAAAAGTTCGATCGCTGGTACGCAATATGAACTTTGCAGGAGAAAAGTTCCTTTTTCACCCCCGAAGGGGAGATAGTTGCATTATTTATGGCAGGATGGAACCGGAAACTGGGTCAAGATAATTACGTCCTTGGACAATTTTCTTTTTAGAGCTCTTAATTACTTTCTTCCTGGCGATCTTGCATAATTTATGCAGACGTGCTCGGCGAATGTTTCTTTCACCGCTCTTGATTAAGACCCTTGCCGGATCTCTTCTTTACGTGTTTTACCTTTGCCTCCACTCTTCACCGACCTTCCACTAATATCAAGTATTTTTATCATTTTATATACTTATAATTTTGTATCTTCTTTCCTACTTTACGACAATCTTTTGTCCCTTGAATTTCTCGTTGTTTGATTATTTACAAACTTAATATTTTTCGCAAAGCCTCGGAAATTATTCGTTTTACAGGCAAATAGCTGGATAATCCGCGGATATTATTAATATTCTTTATAATCGCAGACATCTCTTATCTTTACTATAATCTCGTTCTTCGAATTTTTATTTTCTATTACTGAACGATCTCGTTTATCTTCTCCAAAGCTTTGAATACATTTGCTTCGTAAATAATCAGCTGATCAACCATCGTCTATTATTAATTCCTATTATATTTACAAATCCTATTATAATTATCTTTTTGCAATATTTTTTTCCAAATTAATGTTTTTACGATAATCTTGTTCTTAGAATTTCTCTTCAATCTTAGTGTTTCTCTTCAATAATATTCACGTTCAATATTTGATATATTTTGCAAAGTATCGGATGTCCCATCTACTCGCCAAGTATAAATCGAGTTTACAGTTAATTTAAAAGTTATTTTCTTTCGAAAATTAACAGCTGACCAAGTTAAAGTTTCTGCTTGAAAACTAGCAATAATTGTAACTTTGAACCGATAAGTATTATTTGGAAAAATGACCGCGTCCCATGATAGTGTACCTATGTTATCTGTCTAATGGATAACAAGATATTTTCAGAATTTCATCGTTTATTAGTATGCGTTGTGTGCTACTACCGCGAACAGAAATCCTTACAAATTCGCATTCATTAAAATTACATTAAATCAACGATTCGCGCGGTTGCAGGATTACACCGTTACTAAACGCGCGAAAGCCCTGCTAAGCTTGCAACCCCGTTTCTATACGGGCTTTCGGTTCTATTACCTATGTAAAATAATTTTACTATTCGTTTTTCCTTTTACTTCGATTCGATCGTACTTGGAAATTTCTAAAAGCATTGCAAAGGCCCATTTATATTTATCAAAAAAGATTTTTCATTTTGATAAAAAATAATAAATAAAAAATAATAATAGATATAGTAACGCGATGTTTTCCACCGATGTTCTTCAACGCGATATTTTATTTTACTATTTTGTTTAATTATTCAAAATTATGAACGTGAGTTGTATCTCTATGAATATGTATCGCACGCACACTGTGTTAACTTTTTTTATAACTACGTGTTTCGACATAAGTAAGTTACAACATTTGAGGAAGAAAAAAATGTAAAACTACACCGATATATTTAACTTCATGATTCTTTTTTACGTTCAGTCGTACGTATGTAAACTACATTTAGCTAAACTAATAGATTTTATACTAACAGCTAGTACATTTTTTAATTATAAATTATAATTCATCGGTTTCTCGATATTATTAAATTGTGTTAGTAAATTGTGCAAAACGAATTCAGGCGATAATCAAAACCATAATTCCTCTAGAATTATTCCTCCAGATTATTTTGCATTCGGAGTGTCTCGTAGTACTTCCAAGATATGTTTCGTTTTAATTATACTTTGCTACAGCTACTCTTCTATGCGAAACAGGTGTATCTACGTCGATTGGACCGGGTTTCGATGCAAAAGTCACCTGCAATTTCCTACAAAGTTTCCTCGGGCTCATTAACCTCTTTCATTAGCTAATCCCCCTCTCGAAGTCGACGATAAAATTCTAGTCTCGTATCGAACATGTTTTAATGTTTCGGCTCAAGTTTCTCTCGATACTCGACTGACTTTGCGTCACCCGTCAGTCACCAACCAGTCGAAGATCAGTCGAGAATTAGGAACAACGAATTCAAACTAGATGTACGAATGGATCGGGACTAATCGAATTTTATCTAGTAGAAAGTCATGGAACGCGATAGTAACTTCTATTACTTATGTTACACCGAGATTCAGTGATTTTCAAAGTATGTTCAAAGTTTTGAATGTTTCAAAGTTCCTCAAGATTACGAGAGTTCAGATAGTTGAGAGCTGAAATGAATTTTAGGAAAGATGGGATTTTAGGTACTTCAGAATTCCGAGGGTTTCGTGGCTTTCCAAGTGCTCTAACATAACTCATCAGGAATGTTCGAAATTGAGATTTGCGTTCATTGGATCATTTAAAATCTTGGATTTATCGGACGTAATGGAATCGTTGGAATGTTTGGAATCCGTGAAATTATTCAAATTCCGCGTTACATTTGGGATCCTTGAAATCTCTGGAACCTCTGGACTTCTGGACCCTTCAGAATCTCTAGAATTTACGGAAGTTCTGAGATCCTTGGTGCCCTGGAACTTTTGGCGCCCTGTCCACAACCTGTGGGACCACCGGAGATCCCTCAACTTGATGTTGCAATGTCTAGCTTAGTATGATCTACTCGCACATTGTAGATTCTACTCGTACGGACGACAATTTATTATCGACTCTTCACGTACGACTGTCGCTTACGACTCTCGATTCCGACTGTACAATCACGACTCTTGACCAAGACTGATCTCTTAATCCCTTTCTTTCCTTTTTGTCCTTTGTCTCGATATCTCCACTATGTACGCGTTCGTTAGGCGTCCGCGATCGTGGTCACGCACGCTTTCTTCCGAGTATTTGACAGAAGGGATGGCTCATTAGGCCTGTCGCCACTTGCGCTTCATCGCGGCCTTGCTTATGTTTTGTCCATCTCTAGTAATCAATCGAAATCGCTCGAAATCAGACGAAACCGTTGGAAAGAGAGTTGTTCTTTGCTGTCGAGTGCCGCTACAACTCTACCGGCAAATCCCTGACAAAACATATTTCCTCACTTTCTTTCCTCTTCTTCTGTCTTTTTCTTTTCATCTTCTTCTTAACATTTGACCTTCTTAATTTTGGAATATGTCCAATGCGCGTGACACCTGAAGTTCTTTACAAACCCCATGACATTTCTAATAAATTTCTGATATACACATCTATATACTCAAACAACATGGCAACTTGGATATTCCTAAATTTACCTATTCACAAATCGATTGAATTATATACTTCCTGCTATCTCAAGATCATCTTTACAAGCACTATTACTTACTAGGCCGGTTTCTACTTTACAGAATTTCATTAAATGCTATAGAATTCCATACCATATGCAGCAAATTTAACGTAAACATATTCAAACTCAGATATTCCATCGTCTACGCAAGCCTGAGATACGTTAAATTGATTGCTACTATTCAAAGATGATTTTCGAGTAACATAAAGAAATTCTGCACGTATGATGATATCAGTCAGGCTTGTTAATGCCATTGCCATTGCCAGTATATCCCTGTAAACAAGTGCCAGTTGCAAATTCTCTCTCATCGTTCCAACATGTAATCCACGCTATCCTAGGAAATTAATCGTGACGACAAATTTCACATTACCGCTTCAGGGATGAAGCTGGAATCACCTTGACGTCCCGTTGAGAATTCACCTCAGAATCGATCGAATCGCCCGCAGCCGTTTTCACTCGGCATCAATCCAGTTGGAAATTAGTCCACAGCTTGTAACTAATATCTGACCGTGGTTCGTTCCATAACAGCGAACGGGCAACATTATTTATGGGCTCCTTGGCTAGTCGACGGTCGTTAGAAACGTAATATCGGGAAACTCGCGTGTCGTGGAAATTGCACGTGTCCTCACCTGTATCACGCGGATACTATTCGACGAAATTTAGCGTCGTTAATTTAGCCTCATCGCAGCAATCTTCTACCACGCTACGCTTGAGCAACTTTTATTCATTTTGAAAAGAAGATTTTTGGTTTGGGAGATACAGACTTTTGTTCGTTTTGAGAATTAGTGCACAGATCGGAAAATTTGGAAAAATTGATCTTTTATTTGGCAAAGAAGATATTTGGTTTGAAAAAAAAAAAGACTTTAGCTCATTTTCAAAACGATTACAGTGGTTTGAAAATTTGTCAGAAATTGATACCGTATTTGGAAAGAAAATAGATCATTAAATTTATATTAATAAGAATTTCATTTTCCATTATAGTTATTATAATCTGCGTGTATCGTGGAATATAAATTGGTGTTTAAGCGCTGATATAGATCTATAAGTTTCGAATCTTTCATGGTAACAGTTTAACTATTTCACAACTTCTCTATCCCGGGCTTATTTAATTTCCGAGTTCTAATAAAAATAAAAAAGAGAGAGAACTTTCCTCTAAGCCGATAGAAAGACTACAAGCGAATTAATTCAAGCAGTGTTGCTACAGTATTAACTTTCGCACACCGTTCCACGCGAACAGTTCATTTCCATATTCTCCGCATTCTCGGTCACGTGATTACCAGCAGGAGCCGCAAAATATCCCAGAGCAACGAAATTACATCAAACAGCGACCGTCTCGGTCCAGACTGTAGTCAAGAGAATCTACATATATTTCTTTGCAAAGGGTGTCCCAGTAATCGCGGAATAATTGACAAAGAAACGTCTCTATCTGAAAAAAAAAGAAAGAACAAACAAACAAATCGGAACTGTAGCGTGGAAATTTTTCATAGCTTTGTTTCCGTGAAAATGAATTAAATTAATTAACCCTCCATCCGTATATCGCTTCGTTTTCTATCAGTAATTTTACTTTCGTTGAACAAATTTGAAAAATGTGAATTTATATTTTCTATTCATTTACTCGTCTAGAATCTGGTATCACCCTATTGTACCGTGATTACTAGGACAGCCTGTATAACGTATAACACACATCGAAGAAGCACGATTCCGCCCCAATTCTTGCTTTTTTTTCCTCTCGCTCCGAAGTTAATTGCGCTCTTTCAGTTGGAGCTGACGTCGATTGAAATTTAGCGCGAATTCACACCGTCCAGGAGAGACCGACAATCCGGTCCGACCGGTCGTTTACATACATTATGAGCTTTTTCACGCGTTTCTGACACGATTTTCATCGGACACAAAGCCACCTCTCGCCAGCGTTGATAAAAGAAGCGCTGCTTCACTCTCTCTCTCTCTCTCTCTCTCTCTCCCTCTCTCTCTCTCTCTCTCGTTTACCCTTTTCCTCGTTTTTTACCTTCGCACGAGCAGCCCTCCAAGTCGAGTGTCGAGTCGAGTGAGCGAACGAACGAGAGAGAGAGAGAGAGAGAGAGAGAGAGAGAGAGAGAGAGATAAGAGGTAAACGTTTTCGGAATCTTGCAGCCCTTGTTCACCAAGGTGCAAAGTCCCTCTTCTCTACGTGGCTTCTTCAGAAAGACCAAGCACTGCCTGTCGGAAACATAAATTTCAGATCCACCTCTTTTCTCTTCTTCTTTAGTCTTTTATCTTTTTTTTATTTTTATACGTCTTTCTTTTTTCACTTTTTGAAGATGAAACTCTTTCCCAGCTAGCCGGTCAAATTTTTCGTCGCGATGTATCGTCCGACATTGCAACTCCGGAGTCGAGGCTTGATTTACGGCACGTTCGTGACGATCCGCTTTTTGCGGATGTCCTTATGGCGTTGTATCGATTGGGAAGAAGCTGGCTGATTCTATGGGGGATTGTTGGAGATTTTCAGCACAAGTTTGTTGCAGATATCGCTTACAACTCGAAAGATAATTACATAATTAGAAGACACACTAAAACATAGCTTTGTCGCAAATTCCATTCTACGCCGTGATTTATCGGACGAACGAAAGAAATAGAAAACAAAGGAGGAGACCGAAATCAAAATTCATGAACCGAGTCTTCGTTTCGATCGAACTTGTACCTGCCCGGTAAAAAACAGTTCAAACATTTACACAAACATACTTTTATTACATAAATTCCATTGTACGTCGGGGCTCATCGCAAAATAGAAAAAAGAGAGTTGGCGAAGGAAACCAAAATCGAAATTCACTTTTCCCGACAAACATTTTCCACGCTCTCTTTTCATCGTCCAAATCTTCTTTTCATCCCCTATACTTGTTCTACGAGAAAACGACTCGTACATCCACATAAACATACTGTTAGCATGCTATTGTATACGATGGGCGGAAGGAGAAAAAAAAAGAGGAGAAGCAAAGAAGAAAATCCTCCGACCCGTTTCCGCTTTAGTTACGTTATCATAAGCATCATTTCGTAAGGCGAGTTGCTCGAGAGATCTCAGGCTGAAGGATTTGCCTCTTGTTCCGCTCGCTACTCCGTCCGCTTCTCTTCGCTCGAAACGCGCGCCACCGTGATATAAAGCAGGGCTGTTCATAATCCGGCTGAAAGCTGTGGCGCGACAAAATGGCCGGTGAACTCGAATGAAACAGGTGGCCGGCCGTTATCGTTCTCTCTCTCTCTCTCTCTCTCTCTCTCTCTCTCTCTGTATTATTATGCATTACGAGAGAGAGAGAGAGAGAGAGAGAGAGAGAGAGAGAGAGAGAGAGAGAGAGTGGCGGGTCCGCCCGATGTGCTTCCGTTTTCTTCCCTCAACGATGACGTTAAGATAATGCCGCTCCATGTTTAGACGTTATCGTGTATATTCTTCTTAAAATCTTGTGCATTCGATTCACTTGAAAGCTTCCGAATGGAATACTGGGATTGTAAAAGTTTGGTGGACGTTTAAGTGAGTAATACATAACATAGTCCAGCTGAAATCGATTTATATTGTTTTTATCGTTAATAATAATAATAATAATCTCTATTAATTTATTATTATATTATATAATATTTATTCTTATTATATATATATATATAACGAGTAGATGATTTGTAATTTTTTTCACACTTTGAATTATCTAGTTACGTATGTTTTCTTTTCTCTCGAAGATCGCATGGAGCGGGATATCAAGTTATAAATTTTGTAATTTATCCTTTTCTAGTTCCACGTAGCAAGTGTAAATAATGTATCTTTCAGAGATATTTATGTTATATCTTTTTATCTTAGAATGAGAAAGGGAGAGGTATAAATACATAGCTTAAAACAATTGTTTTATACTTATATTAATGCGAGACTTCATGACTATTGGATCGAATATTGAAACATTCCTAATCTTGAAATGCTCTTTACTACCCTTTATATTCAATATCTATTCTAAATGATAAAAACTTTAGCTTATTTAATAATGCACGCCGTTGATACTTGACTAAATAAATATAATTATTATGAAAATAATTGAAAAACTACCTAATCTAGAAATTAATATATAAATTTATTATTTATACATATGATGATATAAATTTATTAATATATAAAGTGCCCAAGTTCGCCAACCACGATCCATTAAATAAATTTAATTCACCTCTGATTTTACAAACAAAACGGTATCTTAATATCGCTGATTTTTACATGTTCTCTCATCTTTCTATTCGCAGGTACGTATAGCAGCAATTAATCACGAGCCAAAAAAGCCGTACGAAGCAAACGTTCGTGAGTATATTTTTCCACTTTGTAAGAGAATTCTTGCGCGCCATTACCGAAATCGTATAAAGCAACCTCGCTGAAATACGAGAATCTACCTTTTCCTGTATTTTCTTTTTTTCGCCTTTCCCCCTCCCCCCAAAGTTTCGGTGGTTCACCGTGAAGAGTTTGTTTGAATTTCGTGACAAGCTTCTGGTTAACCAAATACCAAAAAGAAAGGCAAACTGCTTTTTACGCTGCTTTTTCTCGAATAAAGAAACGAAAAAAAGGAAAAAAAAGAGACAAATGAAACAAGAAACGGGAAAGATACATTAGAACAAGAATAACTTATTAACGAACCTCGCTGAACTTCATTGTTCCATCGGGCTTTTGTCGTTTTCTTTTTTCTTCATAGCTGTTGACTTTCTACGCTGTGAATTCCAAAAGAACGCGAATTTTCAAGTATTTATTTATCTCACAGTATTTACAATATCCTTATGAAAGTTTTTTCTATGTATTATCTCATAAATCTTCGCTTTTTTTTTATTTATATTATCATTTTCCTTTATGATTCGTCTAGTACTTTTATTATTTTTCTGTTAGAACATCGCAAAAGTAATTGCAATAGGTAAACACAGTTTTAATTTAATAAAATTCATTGTAGAGTAATTTTATAAAATAGTTTCTCTCATTTCCGATCCTAATTTAGTCTCTGATGTTAGCTTTCTCGTTCGTTTTCATTCTCGTATTTCGTCCCTTGATATTTCATGAATCGTATTTCTTCCTTTTCTCCCTTCGAAACAAATCGCGCGAAATTACAATTAATTATCTTATTCAATCGGTCAATTAATCGATTCCACTGCGTCGAACATGCAAACAAGCGGTTTCGAGATGGAGGCGATGCCACGGAACAAGTAAATCTGCAACAAGTAAAGAAACCGATTAACGAGCGTTTCGCTTGGAAATTTCGAGCAACCACGTTCCAGTTACGTGCCCTACCCTGTTATACGCTATACGTACAAAGTGAGAAAAGTCTTCGTATCTGGAAAGTCTGAAAATTTCCTTCGTGTTTCTCGAATCGAGGACTTTGCTCGTACGAGCATTTACACGTTTGCAAACCGCTTTTCATTCCATCTTTCGTCGCTTTCTTGCCGCGTATCATTCTCCATTGTTCCTTTTCTTATTCCTATCCAGAGTTGAATACGACGTCAACATGAATTTGAAATTTCCTCCGCGGAACGATTTCGATTTCTCATTTTGTTAGTATGCGGAAACCTTTTCTTTCGCCCTCGTAACTTTTCCATGCTGGCTTCTTGTTCCTTGTTGCGCATCACTGCCTTTATCAAGAGTTCAATTTACGAATGAAACTCGATGAATATTAATTCGACCAGGACTGTGCGCGTGGAACGTGACAATACGACTCACGGATGCTTCGTAATTCTTGTTACACAATGCTCCGTTCCCTGTTCCTTGTTTAGGTTAGGAAACTGGGTTTACGATGCTGTGCAAATATTTCATTGTGCTCTGTACTGACCGAGCATTGCTCTATTTGTTTTCAATTGTAACTATTATATATTATATTCATATTATATATTATAATTATTATTTATAATTATAATTCTGCTATGATGGTTTCATTCTGTTTCGACTTTCTTCGACTTTCGCATCGACACCTGGATCATTAACAACGATATCATCGACTCGTTGTCCTTTGGTTAGATTTTGTGGTACAGTTGGTTTCTTCCAGACAATTTAGATAACTTAATGACGTGGTCCTTTGACATCAAGACAGTGGCTTCAACTTGCACTTACGTCCTTGGGTTCTATATTTCCGGTATTCATAAAGCAGAATCAGATGGATATTATCTGGTTGCATAAGCTGCAATTTGGTGGTTGTGTCTTCCTTAGGAGATATCTGGTCTGGTCATAATCGAATTCTTTGAAAATATTTCCCTATAAGGCAAAAGGCGTTTCTATAAAAAGTATCTCTATTATCAAATAATCGACGAACAAGAATACATTTCTATAGCTCAAAAGTATCCCTGTATCAAATAAATAAATAAATAAATAAATAACAATAACAATAACAACAACAACAACAACAACAACAATAATAATAATAATAATAATAATAATTAAATAAAAGAACTACAACAACGAGAATATTCGTGAAAGACTCTATCCAACAATTCAGAGAAGCTTCTATAGGTCCATCCCGTTGGCGAGAACTTTTTCGAAGAAAAATCAAGGGGGTGAGATGGAGGCTAAATGTAACCCGGTTCCACGATTCGCCCGAAAAATATGACGCGAATCTTTCCGCCTTTAACTCACCCCGCAGCGCGTTTTATCTATGCCCTTCGGCTGTCCGTGGTCCCGCCTCGTCAGTATTCAACACAGAAGGAGCATAAATTTTGAATTTTTTATACGGCCGCCATCTCCCAGCGTAGTCCGTATTCGGTCAGATTTTTCGCTCGATCTCGTCGCACACGACACATGGGTGTAGGGAAGATCGGTGTCGCGACACGCTCGCGTTTTTTACGTTCCGCTTGTCCTTGTCTGCGTTCTCGTTGCGCCCTGACAAAGATTAAATTACATTTCCGGGAAGGAAGCACAGGGGAAGATTCGCCTGTTGAAAGGGATTCGAATTTCGCTTAGGATTTTCCTTCGTTCAATAGCAATCTTCGATTTAAGAAATCGATCACCGTAATTCATCGACTTTCGGGGTAATCGTGCAGCCTGATTGTCGACATGAATTTACTTTTAGGTCTTTTAGGCAGCTTTAGCGAGATTTTTGGAAGGTGTTTTATATTTAATGTTTAATAACGTGTGTGAATAATAATCTCTGTTAATGATAAATAATCTCTTAGGTAGGTTGGTTGCGATGAAACGAAGAATTCAGAATGCACGATCTAGAAACGAATTATTTTTTTGTCGTACAGATTCTGATATCGTACCAGATACGTGTCGTTATCTAACCAATGTTACATATAAGTATTTCCCACTGTTCGTAGAAAATAAACAATAATAATAATAATAAAAATAATTTGGAGATTTTGCTTCAGATTTTTTTATGAATTATTTTTAACCTTTAATTTAATTTAATTTAACTATAGAATTTGTTAGAAAGAAGAATTCAGCAACAAGTTCCTGCGAATTTCTTCCTTCAGGGAAGGTACATAACTTGTAATGCAATCAAGAGTTTCAAATTATTCCGTAAGAAATAAGTAATACAATTTTACTTAAGAAATTCTTAACGAAATTAAAACGTTGCATTAATTTCTTCAAGCAGATCAACTTCTCGTGAATACAGTTTTGTAAGGAAAATTCTTATATGTATGTAGCGGTACTCAACAGCAAAGGACAACTCTCGTTCGAACGGTTTCGTCGGTGCATAGTATAGCACCGTTGACAGGCTGTTTACGAGAGACCGACGAAACACAGGCAAAGCCGCGACGAAGCATAAGTATCGGCAGGCCTAACCCCTTAGCCTATAACCACGTGGGAGACTCCTGGTAAGGGATTTGTGCCATAAACGGAACTCGCGAATCTGACACGTGGTAATTTATAAATTGCTAGTGATTCATTATCCACTTTGAAATAATAAATTTTTTTTGTTAACTGATCATGATTATGATTACGCCATAGACGTCTTAAAAACATTATTTGTCCTCAAACGTTGTTTATTATTTCACAATTCCTTTTGTAGCCCCTAAATATACATGTCACAAGAAGTATACATTTTGCGCCAGTTGGGGCACACGGCTGAACAGATGAATGGCACGGCGCGCGACCCAACTTCTTGCCTGCTATGGCTCGCGCGATCGGCAGATAGCGTGTAGGCTAAGGGGCTAACGAGCCATCGATATTCCTACGGTCCTTCCGCCAAATACTCGGAGGAAGGCGTACGTGACCACGATCGCGGACGCCTAACGAACGCGTGCGTAATGGGGATATCGAGAGGTGACAAAAACAAAAGAAAGGGATTAAGAGATCAATCGTGATCGAGACAGTCGTACGTGAAGAGTCGATAATAAATTGTCGTCCGTACGAGTCGCGAGTCGAGACTCGCAACGAAGCCGTTAAGCGAGTTAATAAACGCACTATTAAAGAAAACGCCGAGTATTTCTTTGGCACCACCCTATACGTCCTACTACCTCAAACTGGTGACTCCGACGTGATCTAAAACGAAAGAGACGGTAAAGACATCGTTATCGTAAATCGCGAGTGTTCGAAATGACGTGTACCAACAAGGAAGTGCGCGCAACGAATGCTATGGACAGAGTAAAATCAACCAACTATTCCGTGCCCCGCGATTCTGGCCCTAAAGAATCGAGCTGTGGTTTATCACGTTAGAAGCACGGTTCGACCCGCCGAAGACGTGGCAGTACGAACACCTGAAGAAGGAACTCATTAAGAGACTGGCTGACTCGGACTCCACCGGAATGCGAAAGCTGCTAGAGGGCGAACACGTGGGAGATAGGACGCCATCCCAGTTCTATCGGGATCCAAAGAAACTCGTCACACCCTCTGCAGGAGACGACTACCGGTTCATGTGCAGCGGCTCCTGTCCACCACGGAGGAGGCGAAAGCCGAAACTCTAACCGGGATGGCCGATCGGGTACGCGAAATTCGCCTTGAGAGACGGGCTAAACCAAATGCAGGCGCAAATTAACGCGCTGAGCCTGGACAACCGGCGCCGTCCACGTTCACGCTCGAGACGCCGCTATTCGGACTATGCTACTACTACAGAACTTTCCGTGACCGCGCAACCGAATCCCGCCGCATTTTCCATTATTAATCATAATTGACGTTTTCGATTTTTGTCCACTACCCGTCGCACTGTGCGTCCATTCAACGAAGACTCTTGGAACGGGGATCGCCCGTGTTCACCGCGTAACTCCTCGTAATAATAATGTTCCACGATTCTCTTTTTTCGAGCTGTGCATCGAGTTCAGCAGCTATATTTCACGGTTATGAGCGCGGTCGATTATTCCTTGTTATTAGTAGGCAAGATTAGAGACAGCGACAGGTAGGAAACGCAAAGACTGAGTTTATTACGCTGGCTGTAGAAAGTATTTGCATATTGATATATCGATTCATTTCATTCCATCGTATGATTTCATTTTCATGGTATCAAATTTTTCTAGGAAGCTACTTTCTATAACTTGGAAATAATATAACCATTTCTTTCTTCTGCGAATTTTTTAGTAATATAATCTTTATCTGATTTCGTAATATCAAAGATTAAAGACATTGTCACAACGATAAAAGTTTTTATCTAGCAAAATACTTAAATCTTGAACAGCCAACTCCCACGTATGTAATCATTAAAAAGCTTAGTGTGACAGCGAGTTAACGGTGTAGAAATACTGTTTAATTAAACAACTTCTCTTATCTCCGTATTACATGCGTATATATAAAAAACACAACAGTTGTACAAATCCTACAAAAAATTCATTTAAAGAAAATTACACTTAAAATTACTATGTCCTCGGCTATCGCGATGGAGCAAAAGGAATATAATTGGAAAATATGAAAAACATCGGATTACACCGGAATTTTAACTATTCAAAGAAGTTACGATGAATCTGATGACAAAATTACAGCGATATTCTTTACTCTGTTATTTTTATCAAAATATAGAAAAAATTGAAAAATCACCAGACTGGATCTCATTGAAATCAACGATACAGATCTCAGCGATACTGTTTTTACCGACAACTATTCATCAACTTCATCGACGACAACTTTGACCGATAATAGTTTCAGCCGACGACAGTATTAACCGATAGCAATAACGATCGAGATACATTGTATTCTCTACGTTCTCTCTACGACAATGCTAACACCCACACTGATATAATACTCGAAACTAAACTCGTACTTTGCTCCAGCTTTCTGTAACCAATTGGTTAAACTCTATTGTTGTCGATTAATACCGCCGTCGATTAAAGCTGTTGTCGATCAAAGATGCTGTCGGTGAAGTTTGGTGTCGTTGGTTCGAATAGGATTCATCAGATTATTTCGATATCCGTTTTTTTTTTTAATAGCAATCGCGAAGGTTTCTGTCAAATTCTAAACGTTTTGTAAAAACAGAATTCAAATTCTGATCAAATTAACTTAAGATAATTCCAACAGCTATTCTCGAACGGTGATTATGAAGATTCCTATCGAACTCGGCAAGCATCATGGAGAGACTGGTATCGCGGCGCGGTATTCGTGGAATCAAAGTCGGCAAACGAACAATATCGGTTGAATTCAATTTGCCAGCGAACGGCTGATGGTAGGTTTCGGGTACAGGTGGGTTAAGCGAGCGGTAGATTTTCACAATTTCCCGAAACTTTAGATTATGTAGACTGTAGACCATCGGATACAGGCTATCCCCGTAGGAGAGCGGAATCACGCGAAAGGGTAACTATGAAAATTCAAACTACGTCAGCGTAATAGACGACAGAGTTCGCCCCGGTGGATTACGGCGCATGGAACAGAGAGGAATGAAAAGGGGGTGAGAAATGGGGAGAAGAGGTAGGACAAAGTCTGCAAACAGTGACGCAAACGGCGTACGCGACCTTATAACCTGTTCGTCTTTTCGCTTTACAATCCTCGACACGCGTGCTCGCGTGCACGACGATCCTCTTGTATCCGCGTGCATGCAACGGGTGTCCTGGAAATAGGGGTTGACAAATTTACGAGCTTTCAGGGTGGCTGTAAAGTGTAGGAAAGGATAGACGTGGATTAGGGATACGGTCCTGAGACCGTGAAACTGTTAGTGAATTTAAGGAGAGTGTAAATTCCGAATTATAAAGAGAGATGAGTTTGTGTTGAATGGTGAATTAATCGTAGTTAATAGAATATCGTGAAAAAGGCACGTGTTGGAAGTTTTTGTTTGAAATTTATTACGTTAGGACTTTTACATGTTTGGAAACTGTAGTAGAAATATTATTAGTGGATTCAAAGAAATAAGTTTGTTTTGGATGGTTAATAAACTTTGCTTCGTTGAAAAGCTGTGGAAAAGGCACGAGTTGGAACTTCTTTTATGAAATTTGTTATATTAGAATTTCTGTACGCTTGAAATTTCTGGTAGAAATATTTTTAGTAATTTATTACTTTGCTAGCAAATGTGAAGGTTCTAATGCGTACGTTTCAATGCAGAAAGAAGCGAAAGATGGATATTTTTCTTGCACAATAATTTACTAATTTATTACACCAGTAAATTGATTAGTTATAAATTGTAGGTTATAGATTCCTTTTTTAGAATTTCACAATATTGCATCGAAATATTCCTATGGAAATATTCATGAAATATGACCGAATCTGAAAGCAAAGAATATTCTTGAAACATACAGTTGAAGTTGATATTTTTCTACCTGCGTTCTAGTGAGGACATTTCACGTTTCTGTCGCTTCAACGTAAATGAGACCTTCACAACATATAATTAAAATGCTATTCATTTGATGTCAGAATTTAGTTTAATTTTCTACGGAACACGTCCTTTGCATGTATCCGTCGTGTTAACACGAATCCGAGCACTTCTTAACATACAATTACGTGCTTTTGTAAAATACTTTAGAATCTTATTAAATTGTTTTATAGAAATGTCGTAGCGCCATACGTCAACCGTGCAATTAAATTATATTCAGAAAATGACAGAGTATCTAAATTTTTATGCGAGTGAAACATTTGACGGTGACATCGGTATTTCTATCGCGCTTTTGCAATTAAAAGAGTTAATTTACAATTTTTCTCGTAGAATTTAACGCAAAACATAAATTTTATATTTTTATAGAAATAAAACATTTAATACTTTTATAGAAACCGTTATAAACATGTAAACTTGCCAATGATATTATTCCTTTTATCACATTTTATAGAATGTAAATAAAAAATAGTCACACAAATTATCACACGATTCGCAAGTAAGAAACATACAAATATAAATAAGAAAATACCGCTCACCGCTGCTAATTTTACAAATGCGATAACAGAAAGCTTTAAAAAGAACCTTTAGACTATACAGTAACTACTAACTAACTAAATTATATTTTGAATTTGCTCGTGAATTCTTTAGCGTTCGTCCTCTTTCAAAGACACCCGACGAGCTCGGAATTTCAAAATTTCCAAGAGCAGCATTTTAAAATGGATCATCTTCTGCCGGTACGCCTCCAGCAGCTTCATTCATCCACCATTTATATAACAAATTCTTTCCAACATATCAACCTAGATGTAATCCAAACCTGATTTCGCCAACGCATATCCAATGTCTCGAAATCTACACTAGCAACTAAAAATATATACTTCACAGGTAATAATAAAGTTATATGCCAACTAAAGCTATATAACAACTAAAATTATATACTAACACGTTATGTACCACAAGGTACAAGTACTTAATCCTACTATGCTCTTCGAATTATTATTATTTTTCAAAGTTCAATGTTGTAATAAAAAAAAAAAAAAAAAAAAAAAATGTACCATAAGATCAAAGCAAAAATCAAAGAATATAAAATGGTTATATAAAATATTTATCGAAGAATTCATCCTCTATGAAAAAACAAACAGACACCAATATACTTTGGGTTTGTCCTAACAAGTGGTAATGACTAATAACATTATAAATATAACGAAGAATTGTTTCAAATTAAGCTTCTTTGGTTCATTATCGACTAATATTTTGTTTGCATATTTACTTTATGTATCTTTTTACGTACATAACTAGGGTCGCGTAAAATTTTCCCCGGCAAAATCCGGTCTCGAGTGGACAAAATTTGGAAAACGCCGCCTGGAATCCATAAATACCAAATTCTTTTCGCACGATGTATTTTTTAAAAAATTTCCAGTCCACCCAGTGTAGCGCGGTAAGCGCGAGGCGGTTTAATACCTGGCGCGTTTCACTCGCGACGAAACAGAAGATCGTCGAACTTGTGCCGCTTTTTACCCCGTTCAGCTCGCGCGCAAACAATGCGCCGCTCGATCGCGCGATTCGACTCGACGTTTTCCATTCTGATTTGCCCCTCTTCTCCCTTTCTTTCGCCCTGCCCCCCCCCCCGCCCGCCTCTCTTTCTCATTTACCGGCAGCACGTGTGTTTTCAAATACGCATCTATTCGTAATTTCGTCGATTGCCGAGAATTCAGCTAACGTTCGCGGAAACAAAGCGGAAGCTGGGATCCTCCGGGAGCGCAAGAAGCGCAATCGACCTGGTTATCGTGCTCCGCGAGTCGATCCTCGAGAAGCTGATGCAGGAGATGATTCTTAAGTCGTGCTACTTTCTCGCCTTGCTTTCGTTTCAACGAAATAGAGAGGCCTGCAGTGAACGAGACACGTGGATTAATTTTCTGTTCGCGTTTCTTACGGCAGAAAGTGCGTGTTTGGCTGTTAGGTTGAAGATGAATTTTGTTTAAAGATGACGTAATAATTTTCTATTATCTTCCGTAATAGCGTTTGTAAAATACATTTCTATGTCAATATTTTTATTTCCACCGATGAAATTTTATCGGGGAATATTTAATTGCGCTGCCCTCTGTAAAAATCTTATTATGAGAACCAAAAATTCCTGCGAATTCAACATCAAATGGGTATGTAGAATTGCATAACACATATTTTTTTTTATTATAAAATCTCAATTTAATTAGCAAGATTCTCAATAAAGATTTTTCTTTTCGTGGAAATTTCATTCGAACGAATGGAAGAAATAAAATTATTATCAATAAATTATATTAAATATTAATGAAATTATAAATGGAATTTATCTATGATTTCCTTTGCTAAAAGAAAGATTACTTAATTAAGTAATTTTGCGTACTATGGTAAATTTGCACAAAATACTAGCGGTAATTCATTTTGTTGTAGCAAAGATGCAAATGTGTATTAATTAGGTTTTATTATTTATAGGATTGCGTACGAACTGATCCAGCGGAAATAAATTACTTGTTCCGGTATGAACAGTTCACGTTGTAAAGGGAATAATAGGATTAAAGGTATACACACGCCGTGTTTAATAAAGAGAAACAGACTCTTCCATACAATGCAGACTTAGCTCTTTTAAAAATAGCGGACTTTTCATAACCTAATTGTATTAAGAAGACAGGTTACAGCTATGTTGATTCACTTAATGAACTTTTGTATAGCTAAAAGATAAAAATTACTTGAGCAATCCATATTACACTGTCACGTTGACAATTTAATTAACTGCCAATTATTATTGTTACAACTTTGGCCAGTTAATAAAGTAAATAAGAAATATTAATTTCTTGATCACTGATTCCTAACCTCACTTGTGAAACGTTAAAATATCTTCACACTATCTAAATGTAAACGTTAAAAAATCTAAACACTTCGAATGTTGATGTTAAAATAAAATCAAGTACCCTGACATAAACCTAATTAATTCGAGCTTAACCAACTTAACGATAAGTTCAAATTGTTCAAATTGAATCGATGATAGCAGTTGAGTTCGTTAAGCTTCGTATCAAATCTGCGACAAATAAAGTGAGTTCTCATTTTTAAAAGGAAATTTTGACTTATTCGTAAGAAAATTTCACTTAACAAACTCTTCTCAAACGATACTTAATACTTGTCCTTCTAACATCAACAAATTCCTTTCGAATATACATGATATATACACACAGGCTGAGCGAATAAGAAGTCCTACCCAAGATAGCTCAAAGTCCACCTGATATCTTGGAAGGTACAAAATATTAGAAAATAAAATATGATACCATAGATTCGAGTCGCTTAGAATGCAACATAACTCGTTTAAGACGTATTTTAATGAAACCAGTAGTTAACGAGTTAAATAGCCAACATTTAATTCTTAATAATAATAAGTAAAAAAAAAAAAATACAAATATAACAAATAATTTCTCCGAATTTAACTTCCTTGCTCTATTTCCGACTAATGTTCCGTTTCTATATCTTCCTTACGTAGCTTGTTATGTATATAACTGAGGTGACGTAAAATCCCCCCGAGTAGATGTATCCCAGGAAATATAAGATATTAAAAGATAAAATTGCATGCATCCGATATGAGAGCCTTGAAACGCGACGTAATTTATTCAAGATATTTTTCGATAAAACCAATAACCAACGAGTTATTTCAGATTCAGTATGTATTTCTCATTGACTCATCCATATTTCGTATATAACACCCATATTACGCGTAGTTCGTTATCGAAAAGACTCTGAATAATCCCACGTGCACACTTTAGCCCGAGTGCGCGTCGAAATGATGAATCGCGGATAATTAGCCGGCAGCCGTTTATCGATAATTGGCCGAGATTAATACGAAGTGGCTGACTTCCTGACGGAACGGGATACGATTCCCTGGGTGGTAGCTTCAATGTTCCATCGACAATCAATCGACCCGCCGAAACAGGGGCGAGGAAACGCGAGGCCCGCTGATATTTCTGGATTCTTGTCCCGTTTTCTCCTCTTCGTTCACTCGGTTCGAGCGAACCACGTCTATTTTCTTTTTTTCCACTCACTTTTTTCTCTCCTCGCCTCTTAGTTCGATTCGTCGAAACCACCACGGTGCTTCGTTGCATCGATTCCCTCGACGAATCGTTTTTTCTCCTGCCACCATTTCTCCCCCCTTTTCGTTTCGCCCCCCCCTCCTCCTCCTCCTCCTCCTTTCCCCTTCACTGCGCCCGTAGCTTCCTTTTTTTTTTCTCGCGCAGTTTCACCCGCAGCTTCGAAAACGACACCGCACGCCGCGAGCATAAATCGATAGGGACAGAATTCAACGGTTGCCTCCGGGCGGCGCCCTTTGGTAATTTGTTGAGGCAGTCGTGGCATCGCGATCCCTGTCCGATGTGTGCACGTAGGTTACCAGATTTGTGTGCGGTGGAAACGTGTAAGGGAAATTCCTGTCGTGGATAAATGCGCTACTATGTTCCGTCTGATATTCTTCTGGCCTGACGCGTGTACACATACGCCAGAGCACGTGAATGACGATCGATCGCAAGATCCTGGCCGAGCAGTATGGATAATTTCTTGCTTCTAGGTTCCCGATGCTTCCATGGATTCTACGCCGTTGTCTTATAGATTTTCGTTCGCAGAAAGTACCTGTGCAATTTTTTATATTGAAACAGTGAGTTTTATGAATGAGCTTTACGATAGTGAAGCGAATTTGTGGTAAGTATTATCTTATTCGAGGAAAATTATATTGACCTTTTTTCATTCGAATACACTACGATCTCTTTTGTAGTGACTCTCGAATAATACTGTTTTTCCTTCATTTTCAGTTCGAATTAACTGTATCGATTAATTTTTTGTTACGTACACTGCTACTTAATTTTCAAAAATATGGCTATACTCACAGGAGAACTGATTAATTTTTCGTTGTCGGTGTACATTCTTAGTTGATGTCGAAAAATATGGTTATACCTGTAGAAAAGTGTCGATATTCACCGTACTAAACCTTGTATTATGAAATACATAGAATTTGAAATTTTATAATCTATTGTATATTAAGTAGATACCGAACCTTTCTTGAAGGTAGGACATGTCCCAAGATTTTTAAGCGTCGATGTATATATTACAAGATAAAGAATTTGTAAGAAATATTGCAAATACTAGAATTACACTAATTTCTATAACTAAATGCTCAAGACATCCGAGAACCACTTTAGCCCTCTCTGAGAGAGACTAAAGCAAAAAAAAAAAAAAAAAACGGAGAAAGGGATATTAACAGCAAACAACAAATTGGAAACGATTGGCCTACAGCCAACCAGGGGTTTTCAGCTTAATTAGTTCATTATTTCCCGGAGTTGTATACCGATGTCGTTGAAATCACCGACGCGACCGCGACGCGACGCTTCGAAACGCGATAGCGTTGCATGTTTCTACGCCGTGTCACGCTGGATTTTTTTTAAATTCGCGTTTTCGAGATAGTCGGCTGACACAACGGGCAGATTTACGGCGTAGAACAAAATGAAGGGGACCGAAAAATAAAACAAACAAAAAAAAAAAAAAAAACAAAACGAAAAAAGGAATGGAGAAATAAAACAAAACTAGCGGGTGCAACGTTACCAAAGTCATATTTCGTAAGTTACAACCCGTTTCGACGGTGGAATCGCTTCGCGGAATTGCGCGTGTTTGCGAGTTGGGGTAAAGCGAGATATAGGTGCGAAATTTGATTATGTTGCTCCTGACTTCTAATAGAGAACAATAGTTGCCGTCTATAGCGATATATATTTCATTGTTAAATTCTGAATTCAATCGGTAAATTTTTTGAGCTGCTGTAAGCCACTCAAAAATTATTTTTATCGTTTTTATATATCTTCTGTGATCTCAATAATTCGCTTGTTATTTTCAGCAAATTATCTGTACCTTTCTTACCCTCTAATACATTATTATATTACACGAATATATTAGTTAATCAATTAAGTGAATAAAAATTCATCCTAGAATACTAATAAACTTATAATATACAAATAAATTGAACGGTATTGTAATTAACAGTATATTATTTTACTCTTACATATCTACTGTCTACCATCTAACTCCTAATTATTATATACGTCTATTATCTACTAAATAAATCTTGATCTACTTGCCCAATTTGTCTACTTAGCTAGATATTCCCTCCATCGAAATATTACAAATAATTAGAATATCAGATATGAACAATTTCAGTGAATCTCATTAATTTTAAACTGTTTCTTTCTTTGAAGAAGGAAAAGATCTTTACACCTCTTGGAAAAACCTCTTGCTCGTAAACTAACTTCATAACTAACTAACTACTTCATAATAAACTGCATAATTTTGATTTTTTCGTTTCACTCTAACGCATCTGAATACACAGCTGATTCCTATGATCGTAGGTTTCCGAATGGTGGAAACCATCGAAATTCCAGAGCACATAATTTAATTAGCGAACATAACGAGCGAGGTCAAGTCGGCCTCATTCCGTTCACGTAGAGCTGGGAATCGCACGATTCCGAAATACGACCGCATCATGTTCAACCAGCTCCATTAACGATATTCATATCATTCAAGGGAGGGAATCGCTATCGGGGTTCGTTTAAACGCCATATCGACCCCAAGAATTACGGCTACCCCGTGTATTATCAGGAGGCCCGATCTGGATAGTCGCGCACCGTGAAACCTAATGAGTCCCTCGAAATTCTGTTTCTCTGTACGTGTTCGTAAAGTGCGTCTTTTCTGGAGACGCGGCACTGTGCAGATTTTCGGTCAGATTTAGAGCAGAAAGAATGGATTCGAACGAGTCTGAGAACGTTAATGACTTGGATCAGAGCATCGTTACTACCAGACCTCGGACTTTTACGTATTTATGAGAAATTTCAAGAGACAGAAACGTATAGAATGCGCATGATATGCGGAAACATTTAAATCGATGAATTTGTTCTTGAATGCAGTTTGACAAGGTAACGTTCTATAAGATGAAGAGCATACCGCACTTGTGCAATGGAGTTTCCAAGAACGATCGTGTCATCTACGATATGACATGATAAGATACAGCACGTGGTAGACAGAATATTCCATTTAAATTCAAAGACCTTCGATTTTTGAATTTTCTATCTATTTTGTCTTACATATGTACTTAGCAAATAAACGTCAGTTCCTATTTTGAACATTTCTTTCACGATCAATCTGTCACATATTGAATACGAGTTTTTTCTCAACTACATATAACGCGAAAGGAAAGGTATGGCGAAAAATCGTGTAGTACCGACTGCTTTAAAGGATTTTTATTCTATCCTTTATGCCTAGTAGAGTCGATGAAATTTAAAATTCAACAAATGAGTCTGTAATAAAAATGTAACTAAACTAAAAGGGGGAAAGAATTAATTTTGTGAAACTCAACAACAAGAATTGATAATTTACAAGAGTAAAATTGTTGTAATTTGTAGGAAATAAAAAATTGTCGTCCAGTATCGACCGATTATTTAATCAACAGATTTTTCGGTCTAAATAATAGAGAATGTTAAAAAAAAGACATTTAGATATTAGAATACACATTTTTATTCAAACTTTATTCTCGCATATGTCACTAGTAAAACAATTGATATTTTCTTGGTCTGTGCATTCGACGCGTGTCCAGTGTTTACATTAAAAGCCCCAGCGGCCCGTCTCTAGGTCACTTTATCTTCGAGGAGTAGCTTCAATGCCGCATTCATGTTTTCCTCTGTTCGTTTCCCTTTTTTCTACTTTGGAATTTCGGACATTTTTCTATGGGAAAAGAAATATTCATCTTCTAATTTAATTTCAGTTGCCAACATATTCAACTAACAGATAAAAAAGATTTGTTCTGGTCAACAGATTATAATGTATATAGTATACAAAGAAAGTCGGAAAACTGGGACTGGTAATTACACTTAGTAGATAGTATATGGTAGATACGGTATATAGATTATCTCAAAAACGAAAATAACTTTTAATATCTGCTCTAGAAAATAACTTTTAATACTTGAAACATCAACGCATACTTTTAACATGACAGAACAGCGAAAACAACGGAATAGACAACGCGCCTCCGAAATATGTTACACAGAATTGTTATATTCGTTTGTTTATTCGAATAAAGGTGGTGATATCTGGTGAGAAAAGCCGGAAATAATTTTAGCTGGTAGTGTATGCCGGTCGATACTACACGACTCTCCCCTAAATGAATATACAAAACAGAAAAAATACAAAAGATTTAATAAGAAAATTATAAAAGGGTAGGATAAAAGAAGAAGAAAAAAATAAAATAGGACAAATAGAACTTGGATATTTAATCTAACGAATAGTTTGTCCAGATAAAGAATATACTAAATGACAGCTGTGAGGCATGTTATATTTATGAGATGACACAGGACACCTACAAATTTACGAATTGCGTTCATTCAAGGGCTGTCACGATATTTCACGATGTTATTTGATACGACCCAAGTATCTACTGTGGGTTGAATAACGCGCGACCTTTTATTACGCTATTCAACACCCCGTTTAATTTAAATATATGGTATATCAGAATATATTATAATATACCAGAAAATATTATGTAACTTTTCGAGGAATCGTCAAACTATTTACAATGCAATTGTATATACGTATATGCATACGCTCTTACACTTGCAACGAGAATACGATCCTGGAAAAGTAATACTCTTTGAACCATTTTCCTTTTATCTTTACCATTTTCTTGTAAAATACCATAATCACAACGGGAAGGAGATTCTGAAATGTCTCAGTCGCACGGATCACCTTGTATAAGAAGAGGCAGATAAAACAAAGGAAATTTCTTACTGGACTTTAAACAAGATTTTTCCTGCTGGACTTTTAAAAATTTTCTTCTGGGCTGGGAAAAGTTTAAAAGAGCTTCTAGAACTTCGTTACGCTAAACTCCGAATCGATCACTTTCATTCGTATCACGATCGACTCGACTGGTATTATTAAAACGTACTTTCTGCCTATGAATAAGTTATTTTGCATTTACATATAATATCACGATCTGAGCTTTCTGTTACCATAATATTTAACGATGTCAAAAAATCGATGTTATGCAAGGTTTCTGTCATATTATCTCTAGTGTCATGGGATTAAAACCGCACGTGTCTGCAATGCAGACTGTGGATGGCGCACGCATGCGCTACCACGAGGCATTCACAGCGTATATACTGATCTTGTGTCTTTGCATTCCATTTAATATATAGTTTTTTTTATAAGAAAGAAGACACAGTGCTGGATAAATAGAAAGATTAAGATCGACACACCATGAATTTCAGTAACTTTTGTACTCGTTCTTTACCACATCGACAAAAGTCGTCCATGTTCTGTTCTATTATATCGTATATTATAACTCCATGTTGTACATTTGAATACATTTTATTAATAGATCGAGTTCAGTACTATTTTTGTCCTGCTTTTGGGAAATATGATACATCTCTGAATTATATCGAATATGTTTGTTTCGAAGAGATCCTGGGATCAAAGGCACGATTTTCCAGTCGAATTGAGTTTGACGAATCTTTCTTTACATTTCGACATATATTGTAAATTCGGAGGCTAAGGTATACCATATACGATACAATGTCTGAATTGAGTTGAGTTTTACAAGTGATTAATTTCAATTTTAAGGGAAAGGTTATTGATGGATATCGTGGATTTAAAAAGAACAGTTAAATACCTGAATCTTTGTTAATAATAATAATAATAATAATAATTTCTCCTTTGTGATATAAATCACAATCTCATTTAACAACGAACAAATAAGACAAATAATAAATTTTTTATTTAGAACTTTGCAACATAGTATCTGACTGTATTTTATCTCCAGCAATTTCTTTCCTTGCGAAATCAAATCTTCGACTTCTCTTTGTACGTCAAGTAAATTATATCTGTGTCGTACCCGTTGCCAAGTCTGTTTTCCAATTTATAGAAAAAGGGGATAAAACGTTGCACGCATTCATAGAATTCCAGAAAGTTTCTGGCCGTGTTCCGCGAACGCGGCAAGAGGAGTTTTAGAAATTCATTGCAACTCGTTTCGTTCGTTTGAACGCACAATTTCTAAAGATAATGCAGCCGTGTCATTTCGCAGAAAATAACTGTCTTCAACAGAGGCGTAATTCCATTATACCTACTTTAAATTCTACACAATTAAAACGATAATATTTCGAAGCAACTAGTCTATGATTTATACACTTATACACTTGGAAAATATCTATGTTAACTTCAATATCTTTGTTTCCTTCGAGTTCCTTTCTTAACGTTAATACCTTTATGTTTTTATTTTTTTACCCTGTACAATATCAACCAGGAAAGAAAAATATTCAGAATAAAGTTTTTTTCAATAGAAGATAAGTGATCTTGTTAGTTTCTATAATTTCGCATCGTCGAATAAAATCGATCGATAGATCTATCAAACAAATCTGCAATGGAGGTAGTGTTACAGTTTCTTTCGAAGTTTTTGTAAAAGTTGTTGGCAGGAGAGAAACTACGTATCGAGAAGATTGTAGATACTGGAAAAATCTGTCAATATAATAAATGACAAACAATTTATCAATTAGTGATATTGGTGAACTGACAAGTTACGAAAAGTAACGTTATATCTAACAAGATAATTAAAACAAAATGTGCAAAATATAAATAGAACATCGCCTATGTTGTATCCTTTGTTTGATATTAATAATGAAGATGTTCTAATACAGTAAATGTATAAAATTTATTGACACTATATAATCAGTAATGCACAATATATATATATACACATACATACATATGTATGTGTGTGCATATGTGTATGTATATATATAAAATTATTATTATTAACATATATATCGATACATATATCATATATAGTAAAAATAATTATATACCTATAATAACCATTAACCCGTAACTTTTCAAATCCCACCAAATAAGGTTAATTCGATAGTGCAAAAGATTGGTAAAAGACAGCCATAAACAGAAATAAATATTATTATTAAAAAATGATTAGAAATTCCACTTCAAACAATGAACTTTTCCCAGAAGGCAGAGAGAAGAGCAAAATGGTACAACTTTCCAATTACTCTAACATACTCCGACACGTTTCTTGTTCTCCCACACAATCAACTCACCCTCGAAGTTGAAACATAAACTACAACACCTAAAAAGTAGGAACCCTGAAAGAATGGAAATCCTAGGATCTCTACGACGTGAAAACGGGTCTACAGGTATTTATTAACGGACAGTTTGGTAGCCGATAACGCGACATTACATCGGTAAACGTGCTAATCCGGCGACCCGATCGTTGACCCCCATTTTCCCACCCCTTACATCGCGACAGCCAGCGTATCTAACTAAATACGAGCCTGGAAGAGAGACAGAGAACAAAAAGGGGGTAACTTGGAGGGATGGGGGTGTGGTCCATTGTGTCGTAACAATAGCCAGGAATGTTTCGCGGTTTCTTTTCTGTTTCTCCGTCGCTCGAATGGTAAATCTTGGAATTCATTTCGATGTACATATATAGATACTTATACTTGAAGACGTTTGGGAACGGATGAGCTTGCCAACTGTCGTAGATAACTGCGCGTACAATTGCAACACGTATTCGAATGGAGGAATGTTCGTCCGAAGAATTCGCGATCAATTGTTATAAGAACATTGAAAATATGCGAATTTCTCATTAAGAGGGGAAGAAATTATTATCGACGGAGGTGTAAAATGATCTTAGGATAAATAGAAGGTTATATAATAGTAACTAGATTATTGAATTAAAGATGATATTAAAATATTGTACAGGATTTAACTCCAAAACATTTAAAAATTGTAAAATTTGTATTTTATGTGTTAACGAACAGTGTTATTATTTGTAGTTTCCTGTGGTTATATTTTACTTCTCTTGTAATCTTCAAATTTCTGTTTTGAGAGATCGTTGTGTACGTAGAATATTTGTTACAGCTTCGAGATCCTCCCTCTGAGAAATTGAAATTTCGTCCCCGGCATTTCTACTTCAAACCATTTTAATTCTTAAACATTACTCTATACTTAAAACTAACAACAGAATACACCTTACAATACCATTTATAAATATTACAATTCGTCCGTCAAAAATACCAAGAACAGAATCAATATCTATATTTGTTGGCTCAAAACAATTTCTCAAAAATAATACCTTAAGATATCTTTCTATCAAAAAATACTAAGTATGTATTAAGTAAAATAATAGTAAAAATATTACGAAAATACACAAATGTTCTATACTCTGTACTACTGCCGCTTTATATTTTTTCCGCTAAAATAACCAAAGTTCCCCTCTGGTCGGATAAGTGACTCACGAACTTTTCATCGACAGTATGTATAGATTATCGTGTGCATAGAGAAGCAAACAGATCCGCGAAAGAGCACAATATGGCTGGTTCGAGAGGACGAATCGAAGGATTATGGGGAAAGTATATGTTCATACGCGCTTAACGAACGATTTTAAAACGATAAATGTACAGAGCCGATCCTTCTATTCGAAATCCTTCCTCCTTTACCCTCTGAGACCGATCAGCGAGCGAAACATTAAAAAAAAATCGTTTCTCTGTTTCGATCGAAATTAAAATGCAATATTATCGCTGAACGCTTCGTACTAGCGCGTTTTTCGTCGAAAGAACGATCTTTAGGACCTCGCGACTCCGCTCCCTGGGGAATTAAAACTGGAAAAACGTATTATTTCGGATCCTTTTTTCGTTTGCGTAAATTGTGCTCGGAAATTTCTTTTTTTGTTTTTCAAAATTGAATCGTTCCTATGCTTTGAGTGGCTGCACCGATATCGGTTTTATAGGAGAAAGGGTTTTCAGATGAGAAATTATAGGATGTTGCAGCGTGTGGTTCAACAATTTTCGAATAATTGTTTGGCTTCGTTTCGTATCTTTTATGTATTATTACGTTTTATGTCATTAGCATTTTATCATAGTATTTTAGTATAGTATTTTGTCATAGTTGTTTGCTTAGTTGGTGCAATAAAACCGTTCATAAGAGTGATTCTATATTTGTTTTGAGCAATGTATATTGTTGAGGATGAGAGAACGAAAGTTCCAAAATATGAAAGTAAAGAAAAAATTTCTCTAGTAACGATTATTCTGTGTATGAGCACTTTTTTGGCAAAATTGTTTATGCGATATGAACATAGTCTGTTCTTTTTTTTTTTTTTTTTTTTACGAAATACTTGTACTTATATCAATAGGATAAGAACTTGTATCAAGCTCAAGCGGCATCTAAATTTCAGTTAATTGGATCTTATTAATCGATAACAAAACGTTTTTATACACAAGTAAAATTGTTTCGATTCTACCATCGTGTCCAAAATAGAAGTTGGATTGCTATAGCCGTTCCAAAGTTGGAGGAAGCAGCACAAAGGGGCGGAAACTTCGGCCCACAACTTTTGCGGTTTTAGATTACTGAATACGAGCTTTGATCCGATTTACAAAGAACGTCCCTTAACGTTGTAATTAACTTCCGGCACCGCGCAATACTTTCCCCGCAAACAAGTCACGTTTCGGGGCTCGTGCATCGCATTCAAATTCAACCGTATACCTAAGTGGCTGCATCGTAAAATACGAGATTGAGTTAAGGTCAGTGCAGAGAATAAAAAATTAACTCGCAGACCTAGCTGACACATTTCATGAAGTAATATCTAATTATTTTCAATTCAAAGAATCAACATTTATGCATAAATTCGCTTATAAATAATTCAGTTAATTATATTGATTATTCGAATATATTAGTAGAAAATTATATATTCCAATATATATATATTCCAATACATATATTCCAATATATGCTTTTAAAACATTTTTTCTATAATTAGCTATTCGTATGTTACAATTAAACGTTAAAATAATCATCATTGTGCGTGCGCCATCGTCGTAACATATGCGGGAGGAGAGGGGGGGCGGATTAAGATTCCTTCACACGATATACAGTATGAGAAACACAGAAAATTTGGAAACGTTCGAAAATTCATAAATCACTTGTCATAGTGTCGATTAGTGGAATTTTCGCCTCATGCGTACACATTTTTATTCTTTTACATGCACAGGACCTAGAATCCTTTCGCAAATAATGTCTATTTCCAAAATGTCCACGTCCAATTAATTATCGTTCATTCAAAAAATTACTTCCACCTTTAAATAAATTATTCCAACACGATACTTCGTGCCACTGTATACATTCATCCATATAAACATCTGCGCTCAGCATAACGTGCAAAAACAGAGAAAAGAGATTCAAACACGTCAATAATGAATAAATTTCGAAATCTGAAGAAGATTTCTGAAGAAGAGATGTGATCTGGAAACTCGGAGAATTACTATGTCGGTCGAGGGTACGTTTTTACGCGAGGATTTTCGTGGTTCGAATCGATTGTTCGATTCGAAAGCTCGCACGAATGATGGACGAGCCACGGCCTGTTCACGTCAGTTAAACAGGCGTGACAATGGCCACCGGTCCCCTGTCATCGAGCGTTATTACGAATAAAGGTGACACGCATTCAGGGCCCGACCGAGGAAAGAATCCATTGGAACGGCCCACCGGTGTACACCCTCCGATCCATTATTAAATTATAAACGCGTTTCGACCTATCGCCGTTCCATCTAGCTCGGAACGACGGTCGCGTTTCCGTCACCGAATCATTCAGAGAATGAAAATCTCCACAGGAGACGCGGTTTCCTGTCGACGTCGAGGCGGGTCGCTTTGCGCTCGTTTTTAAAAAAGTATTGTTGTGTTTTTGATATGGTAACGTTCACCGATAGTTAACTCGTGACCGATGGGTACGTTCAGGTATTTTTGCTTTACATTTTGTATTTTGTATCGAAATGTATCGGAGAGACGTGTGTTGCGCAGATCGAACAGACGATAGATTATATTCTATGTATTTTGGAGTTTTATGTTTTATAGTTAGTACTGTTTTTATAGTTAAGTATACGTTATACGTCTTGCAAAAGTAAGCTTCGTATGACTTATATGGTTAAAGATTCGCCTGTTTTTACTTCTTTTTTCTTTTTTTTTTTTTTGCTCTTATACTTTACGCTGTACTTTATCTATTATACCTTTTTATTATTATAGTTTGCCATATTGCTATTACAGTAAAACTTTGATTATTCGAACCGGTCAGAGGGGAAAATATTTCGAATAATAGATGAGTTCGGATAATAAAGGCTCACTTGTTATCTCACCAGCTGTTGCTACGAGTTTCAATAATAGAGGTTGACGTTCGGATAGCCAAGGTTGAACAACAATTTCGACACAAATTGTCTTCAGTTATATGTCAGCTTAGACAAAACACACGGACTAAAGCCAGAAGCGTACAATTTCAGAACACGCGTTCGTATAATTGAAAATACGCTCGAGCGTAGTTCGAATAATAGAGGCTCCGTTACGATTTCATACAACTGACAGTAAACAAAAACTGATTCGTATAAATGGGATTCGGATAAAGGAACTTTTATCGTAATTTGTATTCCTGTATGTTTTGTATCTAACCCAATCAATTTTCAGTTTATACAACACGCGTGTAAGAGGTTACGAATAATTCTCGTGCCTTTAAATTCTATACTCACCTACGACTGCTCATTGTACATGTAACTACGTAGATTTCTGCATCGAAATAAGCCACATCGATCGAGATCGACATGTTGTTTATTACGAGACAGATATGCTATTCAGCTTGACTTTGTTCTCGTAGGGAACAAGAAGGAATACGGAGAACGAGCGAGAGGTTCGAGATAGCGGGAAATCATAAAGCGATCGAACGGCATATAACGTGTGAAGATTGCTAATACTGGAGTGAGTAACCATCGCACATATTCCATTCGTCTTCTACTAAACGATGTCGTTGTTCATTGGATCAGAAAAATTGATGGCTTCTCGCTTTCATAGACCTTTTGCTCGTTCTCGGATATCTCACTCTGTCGGTGAGTTCAAATAAAGAAGAGGGCATAGCGAGTTGCTTAGTTCGAGTGAGAAACATTTTTGTGTTATTTCATTGCTTGCTGTAGAACAAAGAAAAAAACAGAAGGACAATAATTATCCGCAGAGCGTATCGCTATTTCGGTTACCAGTCTAATCGCGCGTTAAATAACCATCGGCCTGAGATCTCACCCTTGGAAAATCGAAACCACTCCGCCGTTCCACGCCTGTTGATTGAATACACGAACGAATCGTTGTTCCCTGATTTATTGGCCGCTTTAAGGGAGACCGTGGAACCGATTACGTGGCTATTTCGGACGAGCAGAGAAAGGGGAAATAAGTGGGCCGGAGGTGAGAAGCGATTGAAAAAGAGGGAGAAAGAGATTGCGAGAAGCGGAAGAGGAACGACGATGGAAACGATCGATGGAATCGTTTGAGGGGCGAATTATTTGCCCGGTGCATCGTGCCACCGAACCTGACGGTCAAAGGACCGAGGCAAAGTGAGCTCCCGGAGACTATCGACGTCAGGATATAAAGTGCCTCCGCTGCTGCTCCTGGTCCTTCGATCTCTTATCCGATATTTGGATAGCGAGTCCAGGCTTAAAATTTCATTACCGCTAAGAATCTTTATCGTACACGGATCACCAGAACCGTCGGAACCTTTGACATACTACTACACGCAAGTATTACATCAATACTTGAGATTCGGTAGATCGTTTTTGGGTGGAACTAACGGCGGAATTTAGAATGACGATGTTGTTAGATGAGGTTCGTCGCGATTTAGTGAGCGTAACAATGAACAGGGTCTTCTTGCGTAATGAATAACGTTGGTAAGTTGATAAGTTGTATAAGTTGCAAGTTAGGCACTTTAACAATTTTAGAATTTTTAATCAAATAGAATTATTACCTCGAAGATTCATTTTAATTCGAAAAAGTTAATTCGAGAGAACAGTAACAGTTATAATATAATTGACAATGTAATTGTCGCGGAGAGGCGCGATCGCGTGGAAAACGCGTCAGCGAGAGGCGTAAATTCTCGTTAAGATTCTGATAATCGACGCCACGAATCAGTCGATTCGATTCGTTTCGATTAGGATAACAGAGGTAATTCAAACGATCGTAACACCGAATCAACAGGGTCAATATAAACTTGTAGATTTAACAATATTTAAAATTACAACGAACACGTCACAAATGATTTAACGATGACACAATTAGTTTGTTACTGGAAAAGCTGGAGAAACTTCATTATTAAAAAATAATAACGTAGTTTTGGTTTCCTTGGTTTGGTTGGTCACCTTAATAATCATTTCTACATTTCGATTTAATTTCCACTATAAAAATGTAGGATAAGACGAGAGAGTTGGAATCTTCCATCGATGAAATGCAAACGGTATTTGAGTTCACTGTATTTTATTCTTTATCCGAGTCGGTCCGAAGACAGCCGTCGGCTGATTCAACCACGGTTAAAGAAGAAAGCGCCGTTTCAAAAGACGCTTGACATAATATTAATTCGCATAAAATAGTTTCACTACATGGTTTTGTGTTATCGTGTCTCGATACAGACCTTCACTGAATTACGAGGATCGTGCGGAAAGTATTAATATCTATTTACGTATAGAAGCCGTATAGAATGATTCGTTTATCATGGCGATGCGAATTGAAAATACCGCGGATAACTAAATACCGTCCATCGCACTTTTACGCTTTTTGAATGCTGAAATTCGTTCATAAAGGAATTCACGGTCGTTACAGCACTATACGGCATTTACGGTAATAAGATTATGGTTGAACCATTCGTAAGAGGGTCGAGATAAGCACTGAATTTAATACTACTAGACGCGAACTCGTGGCGGAAGTAGCAGCACTTATTATTGAACAAGTGTTCAAAGAAGGAGGGAAGGAGTAATTATAACGAAAAGTATCTAGATACGTGTGTATATACATATACTAAAGTTAGAGACAAAAAAATCTTTTTAAAATGCGTTTGTATCGTCGCTATGTCAAAACGAATATTACTTTTTGGATGACCGTCGTGTAATATGACGAAGAAATCCAACAAAGAGATTAAAGAGAGGTAAAGTATCTATCATTGGAAGAAGATCCGCATAGCGAAGCAGAAGGAACATGATGAGGTGTGCCGGACGATTGCGTATTTAGGCGGAATAGAATTTAGACGGTACGCAGAGCAATTTAGCCGGAACAATATTCGTGGTGCGGTGCTGGTCGCACTTGGGCGCAACGCCTGCGGGATACAAGCATGCGTTACAAAGCAGCTCTCAATAATTGCGCATCGACCAAATAATTTCATCTCGCTCCTGTTCAAGCGACCCATTGTTGCCTCGTGCTAGGAGCTGTAACGGCTCCATAATGCCTCCCCTTCTACCCCCTTAACCTGGTCCGACCCCGAGCACTTGTTCAATCACGCTCGACCGTCGCTTAATTAATCATGTAAGATCGAAGTTTATGGGTGACATCGCTCTCGATGACCCACCCTTATCTCTGAAGTTTCCCGTGATTCAGCTATATCAGCTAATTGAGAGAAAGAATGTTGGGTAAACAAGGAGTGATCAATATTGGGCTATTATTAATAATTTATCGGTATCGTTGATATCAAGTATTCGATATTAATAATTAATAATCAAGTGTATTTTAAAACGATATTTATACAAGTTTGTATATCTAAAAGGAATTTTTCATTTTATATCCGAGAAGTAATATTTTAGAAAATTTTAAATAATATCGTATAGCGACGCTAACTCTACCAATTACTTTTGGAGTGTAAAGTCAAAAATCTATGTGGCAGGAAATTTCTGCAGACGCTATACCGTTAGTATTATCAATAGTATACAATTCTGTAAAAATTCCAATCAGTTTGATAAATACAGTTTCGTTCGTTCGAGACTCGAGGACGAAAAATATGGACGATCGAACAGCCTTGAATTCGACGCTCCATTTCCAATCTAGCACTAACTAATTAAGGTTTTATCTGAGTCGTGATTTTACACGAAAAATGAAAGAAACGGGACAATGTTTGTTTCGAGGTCAACAGTCATTCGAAAGTGGCAAAATGAACGAGATACTTGTGTGTCGTCAGTTCTTAGCTAATTGGCCTTCGATTGAAATCCTCATTAACGAATATCGATGCTTTTCCTGGCGTTTTAATTAGCCCTCTCAAAGGAAGTTCATTTGACATTTATACCGAGTTTTATTTCATAACGTCTATCGCCTGCCTGGTTTCGTCCAGCGACGCTCGGACGTTTATCGATCTACTTTATAGACGCTGTTAACTTTCAACGCGAAATTTATTTTTCCGCGTAGACAATAATGGAGAAACTTTTGTTAAAAAAAAAAAAACGGCTCTTAAGCAACGTTTCTTCCCAATTTTGCATTGTAATATTTTTATGTATTCTGCAAATATAAACAGAAGTTTTATGAAAGCCATTGTAATTATCGAACTGCGAATTTTTATGGGCTTACGACGAATTTAATCTCATATGATATAAGATAAGATATATGAATAAGACAATATCCTTTATAATATTTAATAAATCAAACATTTCTCTACCCAGGTTCCACCTTTTTAATCATACCCATGCATATGGATCTACAGTTAAAATGATCTGCTTGTTAGATTATCCACTACTGATTTAATTATTAAATTAAACGCTAACTATTAAAATAATAAAAATAAAAAAATCATTCTTTCGATTTTAATATAATATTGATCGTTATAGTGATTCTTAAAGAATTTTGTTCTCCTTATACTTACAAACTAAAGAATGATTTCATAATGATTCGACTATCTGACTAGAAAATACATCCTTTTATCAAAAATAGGCCCTTTTTTCAAAAAAAAAAAAAAAAAAAAAAAAAAAAAAAAAAAAAAAAAAAAAAAGTATTGAAATTTCATTAATTTATCATCCTTACCTTTTTTTATTTCAATTTCAAGCAGTGCTAGAAAACACTATAAATTTGCTACTTACTTTGTACAAAACTTTTGAAGCGTACGAAGCAGTTGGGAGAGTAAAGTGAAAGTTTTTATTGATAATAAATAAATAACGGCGAAACTTGTGCATTTTCATACGATCTTCTGCGAGTACAGTTCTAAACTTCTGACAGTAAAATAGGATAGTGGGCGCGAGTATGTGGCTCAAGAGGTATCGATACCAGAATCCTGCTGCCGTTTAATACCCGATCGAATTTACGATTCCCTTTATACCCCTTTCATCGACTATACCACCATACATACTACTGTAGACACGTATATTATATCTATATATCAGATTTGAATCAGATCTTGTAATCATGTTGACGGCCTCTAGACGTAGCTAATTATATTCGCGTCGTTATCTCTATTTTAATTATTTCTTCGGAAACTAGCATTTTCATACGATCTTGCATCATACGTTCTCATTGCATTCTTTTATAATTTCATTTTATAGAATAGTATATCTTATTTGCAAATTTTTATTAGTTTTTTATACGACGGAGTCTTTATATACGGACTATACTAAGGGTATATATTAACTGTATAGTTATAAACGAAAGACTATAAAAAGAGTCCCTTTGAAAATTTCATTCAGTTTCAGCATATATCTTGTCATATTTATAATTTAGCGGTATCCGCTATTCGCCTTTTTCATCATTGTGAAAAGAAATTGTTCACAGGAATAAAGATTTCTAAAGGCAATGTAGCTTACTCTTCAAACCTTGTATCTGTTTGATTTAATACTTGTAATCTCTTTTAATTTTCAAACAATGACATCTTCGCAAACGCCCCGTTTGCAAATATCAGTCGGATCAAAATAATCCAAAATTAGATTTAAATTCAATTCTCTTTTACTTTATTAAATTTAATTCGATTGAAGTTTCTACTCCCTTTAACAAGCGCCGAAGTTCGGTAATTACAATCAATAAAAAATCCCAAAATATTAGAACTGTGAACTATAATCCCTGGTAATTATTTTCAAAGTGCATACGAAAACACTTGAACGCTTAAAGTTATCAAAGAAGTTTAAAAACTTGACACGTTAAACGGTGTGAGGTAGGGTGCCGATGTGGGCTTCCGATCGGCCATATCCGGTGTAATAGGACGCGGCACGCACCCCTCGAAAATTGGCACTTTTCGCGTACACTTAACTTCCACGAGCGTTTGCACGTGCATAAAGGCAAAATGAGCGAGCACTGGATCCGTCAAGTGATGGTTGCCGCTGCATATGCCACCCCTATTCGAGTCACCCTTTTCACTGGTCTCACTCAACCACTACCTCTTTTTCCTTTTCTCTCTCTCTCTCTCTCTCTCTCTCTCATTTCGCCATTCCTTCTCCCATTCGAAACCAGCCTTTACACCGAGCCTCCCGCGAGCGTTCGACGCGATTCTTTGTTATCAAACGACGAACAGCAGCGAAAATAAAAAAAACCGACCGGCGCACGCTTTCCGGAACCGACCAGGTGTTGGCTTCATCGACAATGCACGCCAGTTTCGTTGTTGTGAATCGAAGTGTACGCCAGTTACATGCACTTTCGCTTTTATTTACCTTCTGCCCCTATCCTGTTCGTTTTCACTCTGCGCTACGCGTTCGTCTCTGTCACTGATTATGCTCGCCTCTGTATGATCTCCCTTTGATGCGCGGTCCAACCTTATTGACATAAAAATATCAATGCTTACCCCTCGTGGTATAGCTACGCGAGCTCTTAGGGTGACGTGTCACGTGACCGGACATCGTGATTCCGGCACTGTTCGTCGAATTTTCATGCATTCGAATACGTAAGAGGGATGTCGGAGATTGCGAGGGGTGGCAGAGATTCTATGGTTACGCGTGATTGATGCGATTCGGAGATAAGGAGAATTGTGTTTAAGCAGGGTCGAATTTAAGCGCGGTTTTGTTCGGATTTCTCGGTAAGGAGAATGTAGTAGCATTCGTGTGTATGTACTTAGTTGGATTCGCAGGGGTTCGTCGTTCGTGCCAGTGTGTATTTTGAACCCGTTAAGTTTAAGCCGATCTATGATAGTGATTTAATGCTATGGTGATATGCGCGCGCATACCCACACGTATATATTATTCGTAATATATTCTATATTAGTAATATTGGACGAACTGCAATCAATATGGAATGTAGAAACTTTTAATTTCTTTTAATTTAGTTCCCGAAATGCAATTGCTAATAAATACAGGTGACGTGCATGTAATTCGATTTAACTCAATTCTGTAATCAATGTTAATTAAATAAATGTAATAATCGATTAACCAGATAGATGAACTATTCATAACTAGTGTCATAAATTAATTCGTCTTCTCGCTAATATCGATTCAGACGAAAAGCCATTCGTTATATGTTATAAACCGTTTATTAATATACGAAGAGTATTTACCATGGTAGAGACGATAAAGATCGTATCAGCTATAAACGCATTAATACATCGGAGGCACAGTGACAATACAATTTCAATGCAGAATATTATTTCACTTCACCTGGTCGAAAAGTGAATAATCGCCTGATCTAGAAATGATATTTAAAGTACTATTTATTCAAGTGTCTAAGGAATGAAATATTGGGAAATTACATTGTTCGTAATATCAAGTGAATCGACGTGATACGAAGTTTCATGGTAGCGGAGGATGTTCGAGTGATCGATTGCGTCGATACGTTCTTGCGGTTTCATTGAAGAGCGAATCCTTTTCTATTCTTTCTCTTCCTCTCGGTTTGTTTCTTTGTCAATAGCTAGAAGAGACTTCGAGAGGAAATTCACCACGTCGTTCCTTCTTCCTCTTTTCTTTTTTTTTTTTTTTTTTTATCTGATTTCGCTCTTTGTCGAATATTTCGTTCACCGAAGCATTCCTTTAATGTTCTGGCGGACGAAATGAATAGAGCGGATTTCGCTTGAATTTCATTGATTTCGTTTGATAAAGTTAAATACAGCGTTTCATCTATGTCATAATCGAACTGCATGCAGATTTATGTTTTTGTGATTGAAAATAAATGTATGAATCATTTAAATGAAACAAATAAAGGAAATTTTGTACGTTATTAAGGATATTATTTTACAGATGTCTCGTTTATTTTTTGTATATTCTTTTTTCTTTTTTTTTTTTTTTTTTTTTTTTTTTT